>NC_080381.1:22034465-22334465 GCF_014773155.1 Arachis stenosperma
ATCTTCCATGAAAGAAGAAGCTAAAACAATAACTGCAGAACTCAGTCCGGTGGATCAGGCTAATGAATTTAATCAGCAATTAGACTTTCTAACTCAGCAGCTAGCCGAATTCAAAGAAATACTACAGGAAACAAGAATGGCTAACAGGAATATGGAAGTACAGCTAAAGCAGACAGAAAAGCAATTGTCAAAACAAATAGCAGAAGAATGCCAAGCAGTTCAATTAAGAAGTGGGAAAACATTAAATACCTCACTTCAAAGCAGCAGGAAACCAAGAAATGAACAAATGGCTACTCAAAATCCCTCTGAGGACAGTCAGAGCCCAGAGAGGAATAAAGCTGGCGCTGAACGCCCAGACCATGCTCATTCCTGGCGTTCAACGCCAGAAACAAGCATGAATCCGGCGTTGAACGCCCAAAGGGAGCATGGTTCTGGCGTTCAAACGCCAGTAACAAACAAGGAAGTGGCGTCTAACGCCACTCCAGCTTCCACCTCTGGCATTCAAATGCCAGTGGGGGATCAGTCACATACAAGTGCTGATGACAACCCTTCTAAAAAGGCTTCCCAACCCACTTCTGTAGGTAATAAACCTGCAGCAACTAAGGTTGAGGAATACAAAGCCAAAATGCCTTATCCTCAAAAACTCTGCTAAGCGGAACAGGATAAGCAATTTGCCCGCTTTGCAGACTATCTCAGGACTCTTGAAATAAAGATTCTGTTTGCAGAAGCACTTGAGCAAATACCATCTTATGCTAAGTTCATGAAAGAGATCTTAAGTCATAAGAAGGATTGGAGGGAAACTGAAAAAGTTTACCTCACTGAAGAATGCAGTGCAGTCATTCTGAAAAGCTTACCTGAGAAGCTTAAAGATCCTGGGAGCTTTATGATACCATGCACATTAGAGGGCACTTGCACCAAGCAAGCTTTATGTGATCTTGGGGCAAGTATCACCTAATACCTGCATCTACTATCAGAAAGCTTGGTTTAACTGAAGAAATCAAACCAACCAGGATATGTCTTCAACTTGCTGATGGCTCCATTAAATACCCATCAGCGTGATTGAGGACATGATTGTCAAGGTTGGGCCATTTGCCTTTTCTACTGACTTTGTGGTGCTGGAAATGGAGGAGCACAAGAGTGCAACTCTCATTCTAGGAAGACCTTTCCTAGCAACTGGCCGAACCCTCATTGATGTCCAAAAAGGGGAAGTAACCTTGAGAGTCAATGAGGAGGAGTTCAAGTTGAATGTTGTCAAAGCCATGCAACATCCAGACACCCCAAATGACTGCATGAGTGTTGATATTATTGACTCTCTGGTAAGAGAGGTCAATATGGCTGAGAGTCTCGACTTAGAGCTAGAGGACATATTTAAAGATGTTCAGCCTGACCTGGAGGAATCAGAGAGAATAGTAGAACCTCTGAAAATCCCTCAGGAAGAGGAGAAACCTCCTAAACCTGAGCTCAAACCATTACCACCTTCCTTGAAATATGCATTCTTGGGAGAAGGTGATACCTTTCCTGTAATCATAAGCTCTACCTTAGAGCCACAGGAAGAGGAAGCACTAATTCAAGTGCTAAGGACACACAAGACAGCTCATGGGTGGTCCATCAGTGATCTTAAGGGCATTAGCCCAGCTAGATGCATGCACAAGATCCTATTGGAGGGTGACGCCAAACCTGTGGTCCAACCACAAAGGCGGCTGAACCCAGCCATGAAGGAAGTAGTGCAGAAAGAGGTCACTAAATTACTAGAGGCTGGGATTATTTATCCTATTTCTGACAGCCCCTGGGTAAGCCCTGTCCAAGTCGTCCCTAAGAAGGGAGGCATGACAGTGGTTCACAATGAAAAAAATGAACTGGTTCCTACAAGAACAGTTACAGGGTGGCGTATGTGTATTGATTATAGAAGGCTCAATACAGCCACCAGAAAGGATCATTTTCCTTTACCATTCATAGACCAAATGCTAGAAAGACTAACAGGTCATGAATACTACTGCTTCCTGGATGGATATTCAGGTTATAATCAAATTGCAGTAGATCCCCAGGATCAGGAGAAAACGGCATTCACCTGCCCATCTGGAGTATTTGTATATAGAAGGATGCCATTTGGCCTGTGCAATACACCTGCAACCTTTCAGAGGTGCATGCTCTCAATTTTCTCTGATATGGTGGAAAAATTCCTGGAAGTCTTCATAGATGACTTTGCAGTATTTGGAGACTCATTCAGCTCCTGCCTTAACCATTTAGCACTTGTTCTAAAGAGATGCCAAGAGACTAACCTGGTTTTAAACTGGGAGAAGTGTCACTTTATGGTGACTGAAGGAATTGTCCTTGGGCACAAAATCTCGAACAAGGGGATAGAGGTGGATCAAGCTAAGGTAGAGGTAATTGAAAAATTACCACCACCTGCCAATGTTAAGGCAATCAGAAGCTTTCTGGGGCATGCAGGATTCTATAGGAGGTTTATAAAGGATTTTTCAAAAATCGCCAAACCTCTGAGCAACCTGCTAGCTGCTGACACGCCATTTATCTTTGATAAAGAGTGTCTGCAGGCATTTGAGACTCTGAAAGCTAAATTGGTTACAGCACCAATCATCTCTGCACCAGACTGGACATTACCATTTGAATTGATGTGTGATGCCAGTGACCATGCCATTGGTGCAGTGTTGGGACAAAGGCATGACAAGCTTCTGCACGTCATTTACTATGCCAGCCGTGTTTTAAATGACGCACAGAGAATTACACAACCACCGAAAAGAGCTACTTGCAGTGGTTTACGCCATTGACAAATTCAGATCCTATTAGTAGGATCAAAAGTGATTGTGTATACTGATCATGCTGCTCTTAAATATCTACTCACAAAGCAGGATTCAAAGCCCAGACTTATAAGATGGGTGTTGCTTCTGCAAGAGTTTGATATAGAAATAGAGACAGAAAAGGGACAGAGAATCAAGTAGCAAATCACCTGTCCCGAATAGAACCAGTAGAAGGGGCGTCCCTCCCTCTCACTGAGATCTCTGAAACCTTTCCGGATGAGCACTCTTTGCCATCCAGGAAGTGCCATGGTTGCAGACATTGCAACTACAAGGCAGTGAGATTTATACCCAAAGAGTACAGTAGACAGCAATCAAAGAAGCTGATCACAGATGCAAAGTATTATCTTTGGGATGAGCCGTATCTCTTTAAGAGATGTGCAGACGGAGTAATCCGTAGATGTGTGCCTAAAGAAGAAGCGCAGAAGATCCTTTGGCAATGCCATGGATCACAGTATGGAGGACATTTTGGAAGTGAGCGAACAGCCACAAGAGTCCTCCAAAGTGGCTTCTACTGGCCTACTCTCTATAAAGATTCCCGAGTGTTTGTGCTTAATTGTGACAGTTGCCAAAGATCTGGCAATCTACCTCACAGTTATGCCATGCCTCAACAAGGGATCCTGGAGATTGAGTTGTTTGATGTATGGGATATTGACTTCATGGGACCCTTCCCACCATCATACTCAAACACTTATATTCTGGTGGCAGTGGATTATGTATCCAAATGTGTGGAGGCTATTGCAACACCCACTAATGACACTAAAACAGTGTTAAAATTCCTCCAGAAACACATCTTCAGCAGATTTGGTACCCCTAGAGTATTAATCAGTGATGGGGGCACTCATTTCTGCAATAAACAGCTTTACTCTGCTTTGGTTCGTTATGGAGTTAGCCACAGGGTAGCTACTCCATATCACCCACAGACTAATGGGCAAGCTGAAGTCTCAAATAGAGAACTCAAAAGAATCCTGGAACGGACTGTAATTAACCGTAGAAGGGATTGGGCAAGGAGCTTGGATGATGCTCTGTGGGCATACAGAACAGTATTCAAGACCCCTATAGGGACCTCCCCATACCAGCTTGTGTATGGAAAGGCATGTCACTTGCCAGTGGAACTGGAACACAAGGCCTACTGGGCAACCAGATTCCTGAACCTTGATGCCAAGTTAGCTGGAGAAAACGTTTACTCCAGCTAAATGAGCTAGAGGAATTTAGACTCAATGCTTTCGAGAATGCAAAAATTTACAAGGAGAAAGCGAAAAGATGGCATGATAAGAAATTGTCATCCAGAGTCTTTGAGCCGGGGCAGAAAGTTCTGCTATTTAATTCTAGGCTTAATTATTCCCCGGGAATTAAAATCCCGGTGGAGAGGTCCATATGTAATTACAAGTGTATCACCATATGGATACGTAGAGCTTCAGGATAATGACTCTAACAAAAAGTTCATTGTTAATGGACAGAGAATTAAACTTATCTTGAAAGTAACTTCGAGCAAGAATGCTCAACTGAGACTTGATTAGAGCTCAGTGGTAGTCCAGCTAAAGACAATAAAAGAAGCGCTTGCTGGGAGGCAACCCAGCCATTTACAAAGTTTATTTACTAATTAAATAAATTTCCTTTTTTTACAGGTATGTGTCCAAGTATCTTCAAAGGGTAAAAAGCAATTGATTGAATTCACAGAGTTACAGGGAAATTTGGAAGCTCACTGGCGTGAAAAAGCCAGTAAGAAATATTTTGGGCGTTGAACGCCCAAGAAGCACCCACTGGGCGTTCAACGCCAGTAAGGGTAGCCATCTGGGCGTTAAACGCCAGAAAGGAACATCTTCTGGGCGTTGAACGCCAGAAAGAAGCACCTTCTGGGCGTTTAACGCCAGATTGTTAGCATCCTGGGCGTTCAGAAAAACGCCCAGTGACAAAGGACTTCCTGGCGTTCAACGCCAGAAAGAAGCATCAGCTGGGCGTTGAACGCCCAGGAGAAGCAGCATTTGGGCGTTAAACGCCCAAAACATGCATCGTTTGGGCGTTTAACGCCAGGATGGTGGGGAGGAGGAAATTCGTTTTTCTTTACAATTTTTCTAAATTTTTATGTTTCAATTCATGATTTCTTGCATAAACATGTTTCAAAATGTCATTCTTCAAAATCAAATTAGTTTTCTAAGAACCCTAATTTCTAAAATCCCTTTTTCAAAATATCAAATGTATCTTATTCATAAACACAAATCTTTTTCCAATCCAATTCTTTTCAAATATTTTAATTTCTTCTCATATCACAGACTAGAGGAACATCCACTTCCCAAAATACAGGTGTTAAGTTCTAATTCTAGCTTTAACTGTGATAGTATTATTATAGGATTTTACCTTAGAAGTTATATGGAGTAGTAGTAATTAGCATATCTATTTTGGCTTTATTCCAATTAAGTTATAACTTCTTTTTCTCATCATCATCAAACATGAATAAAATAGTAGATTGTAGAATAAAGAGGCAATTTAGTTTTTCGAGTTCTTAATAAGGAAAATTCTAATTATTATATGTGGTGGCAATACTTTTTGTCTTCTGAATGAATGCTTGAACAGTGCATATTTTTGATATTGAATTTATGAATGTTAAAATTGTTGGCTCCTGAAAGAATGATGAAACAAGAGAAATGTTATTGATGATCTGAAAAATCATGAAATGATTCTTGAAGCAAGAAAAGCAGTGAAAAAAAAATTTTCTTGCGAAAAAAAAAAAATATTTGGATCAAAAGGAATAAAAGCCAAACAGCCCTTAAAACCAAAAGGCAAGGGTGAAAAGGATCCAAGGCTTTGAGCATAATGGATAGGAGGGCCCAAAGGAAATAATCCAGGCCTAAGCGGCTAAATAAAGTTGTCCCTAACCATGTGCTTGTGGCAGCAGGTCCAAGTGAAGAGCTTGAGACTGAGTGGTTAAAGTCGTGATCCAAAGCAAAAGAGTGTGCTTAAGACTCTGGACACCTCTAATTGGGGACTCTAGCAAAGCTGAGTCACAATCTGAAAAGGTTCACCCAATTATGTGTCTGTGGCATTTATGTATCCGGTGGTAATACTGGAAAAAAGTGCTTAGGGTCACGGCCAAGACTCATAAAGTAGCTGTGTTCAAGAATAACATACTAAACTAGGAGAATCAATATACTATCTGAATTCTGAGTTCCTATGGATGCCAACCATTCTGAATTTCAAAGGATAAAGTGAGATGCCAAAACTGTTCAGAAGCAAAAGCCACTAGTCCCGCTCATCTAATTAGAATCTGAGCTTCACTGAAACTCTGAGATTATTGTTTCTAATTTCTTTTCATCCTATTTTATTTATCTAGTTGCTTGATGACAAGCAACAGTTTAAGTTTGGTGTTGAGATGAGCGGATATTTTATACGCTTTTGGGGGTAATTTCATGTAGATTTAGCATGTTTTAATTAGTTTTTAGTTAATATTATTAGTTTTTAGGCAAAAATCATATTTCTGGACTTTACTATGAGTGTGTGTATTTTTCTGTGATTTCAGGTATTTTCTGGCTGAAATTGAGGAAGCTGAGCAAAAATCTGACTTAGGCTAAAAAAGGACTGCTGATGCTGTTGGATCTGACTCCCTGTACTAGAAATGGATTTCTGGAGCTACAGGAGTCCAATTGGCGCGCTCTCAACGGCGTTGGAAAGTAGACATCCAGGGCTTCCAGAAATATATAATAGTCCATACTTTGCGCGAAGATAGACGACGTAACTTGGCGTTGAACGCCAAGTACACGCTGCTGTTTGGAGTTAAACGCCAGCAACACGTCATGATCCGGAGTTGAACGCCCAAAACACGTCATAACTTGGAGTTCTACTCCAAGAAAAGCCTCTACTCGTGGATAGCTTTAGTCTCAGCCCAGCACACACCAAGTGGGCCCAGAAGTAGATTTCTGCACCAATTATCTTAGTTTACCCATTTCTGTAAACCTAGGTTACTAGTTTACTATTTAAACAACTTTTAGAGAATTATTTTGTATCTCATGACATTTTCAGATCTGAATTACATACTTTTTGACGGCATGAGTCTCTAAACTCCATTGTTGGGGGTGAGGAGCTCTGCAGCGTCTCGATGAATTAATACAATTCCTTTATTTTCCATCAACACGCTTGTTCTTATCTAAGATGTTCATTCGCGCTTAATTATGGAGAAGGTGATGATCCGTGAAACTCATCACCTTCCCCAATCCATGAACGTGTGCCTGACAACCACCTCCATTCTACATCAGATTGAATGAGTATCTCTTAGATTCCTTAATCAGAATCTTCGTGGTATAAGCCGGATTGATGGCGGCATTCATGAGAATCCGGAAAGTCTAAACCTTGTCTGTGGTATTCCGAGTAGGATTCTGGGATTGAATGACTGTGACGAGCTTCAAACTCCTGAAGGCTGGGCGTTAGTGACAGACGCAAAAGAATCAATGGATTCTACTCCAACCTGATTGAGAACCGACAAATGATTAGCCGTGCTGTGACAGAGCATAGGAACGTTTTCACTGAGAGGATGGGAGGTAGCCATTGACAACGGTGACACCCTACATAGAGCTTGCCATGGAAGGGACTTTTCATGTGTTGAAGGATTTCAAGGAAGAGTTGAAGTTCAGAGGACAAAGCATCTCCAAAACTCCAACATATTTCTCATTACTGCACAACAAGTAACGCTGTTATTCTCTTTCATTTTTCCAATCAAATCTAATAATTCCAACTTATAATTTTAATTAATATCCTGACTAAGAATAATAAAATAAGCATAGCTTGCTTCAAACCAATAATCTCCGTGGGATCGACCCTTACTCACGTAAGGTATTACTTGGATGACCCAGTGCACTTGCTGGTTAGTTGTGCGGATTACAAATTCGTGCACCACATGGATCACAGTATGGAGGACATTTTGGAAGTGAGCGAACAGCTACAAGAGTACTCCAATGTGGCTTCTACTGGCCTACTCTCTATAAAGACTCCCGAGTGTTTGTACTTAATTGTGACAGTTGCCAAAGATCTGGCAATCTGCCTCACAGTTATGCCATGCCTTAACAAGGGATCTTGGAGATTGAGTTGTTTGATGTATGAGGTATTGACTTCATGGGACCTTTTCCACCATCATACTCAAACACTTATATTCTGGTGGTAGTGGATTATGTATCCAAATGGGTGGAAGCTATTGCAACACCCACTAATGATACTAAGACAGTGCTAAAATTCCTCCAGAAATACATCTTCAGCAGATTTGGTATCCCTAGAGTACTAATCAGTGATGGGGGCACTCATTTTTGCAATAAACAGCTTTACTCTGCTTTGGTTCGATATGAAGTTAGCCACAGGGTAGCTACTCCATATCATCCACAGACAAATGGGCAAGCTGAAGTCTCTAATAGAGAACATAAAAGAATCCTGGAACGGACTGTGATTAACCATAGAAGGGATTGGGCAAGAAGTTTGGATGATGCTCTGTGGGCATACAGAACAGCATTTAAGACACCTATAGGAACTTCTCCATACCAGCTGGTGTATGGAAAAGCCTGTCGCTTGCCAGTGGAACTGGAACATAAGGCCTATTGGGCAACCAGATTCCTAAACCTTGATGCCAAGTTAGCTGGAGAAAAACGATTGCTCCAGTTAAATGAGCTAGATGAATTCAGACTCTATGCTTTCGAAAATGCAAAAATTTACAAAGAGAAAGCAAAAAGATGGAATGATAAAAAACTGTCATCCAGAGTTTTTGAGCCAGGGCAAAAAGTTTTGCTATTTAATTCTAGGCTCAGATTATTCCCTGGAAAATTGAAGTTCCGGTGGAGAGGTCCATATGTGATTACAAGTGTGTCACCATATGGATACGTGGAGCTTCAGGATAATGATTGTAACAAAAAGTTAATTGTTAACGGACAGAGAGTTTAACATTATCTTGAAAGTAATTTTGAGCAAGAATGCTCAAAACTGAGACTTGATTAAAGCTCAGTATTAGTCCAGCTAAAGACAATAAAAAAGCGCTTGCTGGGAGGCAACCCAGCCATTTACAAAGCTTATTTGTCAATTAATTGATTTTTACAGGTTTATGTCAATTATCTTCAAGGTAAAATAGCAATTGCTTGAGTTCACAGAGTTACAGAAGGATTCAGAGGATAAAACAGCAAAAAGAAGCTCACTGGTGCGAAAAAAAGCCAGTAAGAGCTGTTTTGGGCGCTGAACGCCCAAAAGAAGCACTTACTGGGCGTTCAACGCCAGTAAGGATAGCCATCTGGGCGTTAAACGCCAGAAAGAAGCATATTCTGGGCATTGAATGCCAGAAAGAAGCACCTTCTGGGCGTTCAACGCCAGATTTATAGCGTCCTGGGCGTTCAGAAAAACGCCCAGTGACAAAAGAGTTCCTGGCGTTCAACGCCAGCTAGAAGCAACAGCTGGGCGTTGAACGCCCAGGAGAAGCTGCGAATGGGCGTTAAACGCCCAAAACATGCAGCGTTTGGACGTTTAACGCCAGGATTGTGGGGAGGAGGTAATTTCATTTTTAATTCACATTTTTCAAAATTTTTATATTCCAATTCATGATTTCTTGCATAAACATGTTACAAACTCTCATCCTTCAATTCCAAAAATTTTAATCCTAATTTCTAAAATCCCTTTTTCAAAAATATCAAATGTATCTTAATTCATAAACACAAATCCTTTTCAAATCCCATTCAACTCCTTTTCAAAATTTTTTTTAAAAAAAAACTCAATTATCTTTTAAAATCTTTTTCAAAATAAAAATTCAGATTTATCTTTTTCAAATATCATTCACAACTTTTTAATTTTAAATTATATCTTTTTCTTATCATATTTATCTTTTATAAATCATATCTTCTATCTTATCTTTCTTCAAAATTTTTGAAAACCCACCCCCTCCCTTTAAATCCACATTCGGCCTCCCTCCTCTCATCCACCATTCGATATTAGCTCTCCTTCTATCCCTCTTCTTTCCTTTCTTTTGCTTGAGGACAAGCAAACCTCTAAGTTTGGTGTGTTTACCCGTGATCACTAAACCATATTCACTAAGATCATGGCTCCTAAAGGAAAATAACCTACTCCAAGAGGCAAGAAAGAGAGTATTCCAAAACCACTTTAGAATCAAGGAAAGTTCTTAACCAAAGAACATTCAGACCATTACTACAAAATAATGGGTCTAAGGTCAGTGATCCCGGAAGTTAGATTCGATCTGAAAAAAGACGAATATCCAGAGATTCAAGAGCAAATTCGAAACAAGAACTGGGAAGTCCTAGCTAATCCTAAAACAAAGGTGGGAAGAAACATGGTTCAGGAATTCTACGCTAATCTGTGGCAAACAGACAGGCAGAAAATATCTGGAACTGCCCTCTATGACTATCAGACCTTGGTCAGAGGAAAGATTGTTCACATTCACCCTGACAAAATCAGGGAGATCTTTAAGCTACCTCAGCTGAAAGATGACCCAGACTCCTTTAATAGGAGAATGATGAGAATAAATAAGGGTCTGTACAAGATTCTAGAGGATATATGCATCCCTGGAGCCAGGTAGACCACCAGCACCAAGGGCGTCCCAAATCAACTCAAGAGAGAAGATCTCAAACCAGTCACCAGAGGCTGGCTGGACTTCATTGGGCGTTCTATATTGTCCACTAGCAACCGTTCTGAAGTCACAGTTAAAAGAGCAGTGATGATCCATTGCATTATGTTGGGAAGAGAAGTGGAAGTTCATCAACTGATTTCATGTGAACTTTACATAATCGCAAACAAGAACTCCAAAGATGCCAAATTGGCTTATCCAAGCTTAATTTCTATGCTATGCAAAGATGCTGGAGTGAAGATGGGAATAACTGAGTATATCTCAGTTGAGCGACCAATCACCAAAATATCAATGGAAAAACAATAAGGGCAGGATGAACCCATCAAGAGGAGAGCACAGGAATTCCTCCCAGAATTTTCTCAATTTGAATACTGGGAGTATCTTGAAGCATCGGTTACCAAGTTGCAAGAAGCTATGGACCAAATAAAAGAAGAACAGAATAATCAAAATAGCATGCTTTGCAAATTGCTTGGGGAACAAGAAGAGCAAAGGCGTGACTTGAAGGAATTGAAGTGTCAAAAACTATCTCTTGAAGGACCAAGCACCCCACAGACTAGAGGAACATCCAGTTCTCAAAATAAAGGTTGTTGAGTCCTAATCTTAGCTTTAATTCTGTGATAGTTGTTCTTATAGGAACTTACCTTAGAAGTTATATAGGAGTAGTAGTAATTAGTATATCTATTTTTATTTTATTTCCAATTAAGCTATAATTTATTTTTCTCATCATCATTAAATATGAATAAAATAGTAGATTTTTAGAATAAAGAGGCAATATTTTTTTCGAGTTCTTAATAAGAAAAATTATAATTACTTAGATGTGGTGGCAATATTTTTTGTCTTCTGAATGAATGCTTGAACAGTGCATATTTTTTATATTGAATTTCATGAATGTTAAAATTGTTGGCTTTTGAAAGAATGATGAACAAGAGAAATATTATTGATGATCTGAAAAATCATGAAATTGATTCTTGAAGCAAGAAAAAGCAGTGAAAAAAAAAGGAATCATTGGATAAAGAAAAAGAAAAAGCCAATAGCCCTTTAAACCAAAAGGCAAGGGTGAAAAGGATCCAAGGCTTTGAGCATCAATGGATAGGAGGGCCCAAGGAAATAAATCCAGGCCTAAGCGGCTAAATTAAGCTGTCCCTAACCATGTGCTTGTGGCATGCAGGTCCAAGTGAAAAGCTTGAGACTGAGTGGTTAAAATCGTGATCCAAGGCAAAAGAGTGTGCTTAAGAACTCTGGACACCTCTAATTGGGGACTTTAGCAAAGCTAAGTCACAATCTGAAAAGGTTCACCCAGTTATGTCTGGGCATTTATGTATCCGGTGGTAATACTGGAAAACAAAGTGCTTAGGGCCACGGCCAAGACTCATAAAGTAGCTGTGTTCAAGAATCAACATACTAAACTAGGAGAATCAATAATACTATCTGAATTCTGAGTTCCTATGGATGCCAATCATTCTGAATTTCAAAGGATAAAGTGAGATGCCAAAACTATTCGGAAGCAAAAAGCTACTAGTCCCGCTCATCTAATTAGAATCTGAACTTCACTTAAAACTCTGAGATATTATTGCTTCTTGATTTCTTTTTATCCTATTTTATTTATCTAGTTACTTGAGGACAAGCAACAGTTTAAGTTTGGTGTTGTGATGAGCGGATATTTTATACGCTTTTTGGGGGTAATTTCATGTAGAATTTAGTATGTTTTAGTTAGTTTTTAGTATAATTTTATTAGTTTTTAGGCAAAATTCATATTTCTAGACTTTACTATGAGTTTGTGTGTTTTTCTGTAATTTCAGGTATTTTCTGGCTGAAATTGAGGGAGCTGATTGGTGGACGAAATTGTGATCATCAACAATGGCTCCAAAGACTTGGTGCTCTCAAACGTGAATCTTACTTTGTCACAACTCCGCACAACTAACCAGCAAGTGTACTGGGTCGTCCAAGTAATACCTTACGTGAGTAAGGGTCGATCCCACAGAGATTGTTTATGAAGCAAGCTATGGTCACCTTGTAAATCTTAGTCAGGCGGATTCAAATTGATAGTGGTTTTCGGAAAATATAAAGAGATACTTAATTAAATAATAAAGGATAGAAATACTTATGTAAATTCATTAGTGGGAATTTCAGATAGGTGTATGGAGGTGTTGTATTCCTTCTAAATCTCTGCTTTCCTACTGCTTTTCATCCAATCCTTCTTATTCCTTTCCATGGCAAGCTGTATGTAGGGCATCACCGTTGTCAATGGCTACATCCCATCCTCTCAGTGAAAAAGGTCCAAATACTCTGTCACGGCACGACTAATCATCTGTTGGTTCTCGATCATGTTGGAATAGAATCACTTGATTCTTTTGCGTTTGTCATCACACCCAGCAATCGCGAGTTTGAAGCTCGTCACAGTCATTCAATCCCAGAATCCTACTCGGAATACCACAGACAAGGTTTAGACTTTCCGGATTCTCATGAATGCTGCCATCAATTCTAGCTTATACCACGAAGATTCTGATTAAGGAATCCAAGAGATACGCACTCTAGCTTTCGCTTGTAGAACGGAAGTGGTTGTCAGGCACGCGTTCATACGGATAGATGATGATGAGTGTCACGGATCATCACATCCATCAGGTTGAAGTACGAATGGTATCTTAGAACAGGAATAAATCGAATTGAATAGAAATTAATAGTAATTGCATTAAAACTTGAGGTACAGCAGAGCTCCACACCCTTAATCTATGGTGTGTAGAAACTCCACCGTTGAAAATACATAAGTGATGAAGGTTCAGGCATGGCTGAGAGGCCAGCCCCCAAGGTCTAAGAACTAAACGTTCAAAGATGTCTAATACACTAGTAAAAAGTCCTATTTATAATAAACTAGCTGTTAGGGTTTACAGAAGTAAGTAATTGATGCATAAATCTACTTCCGGGGCCCACTTGGTGTATGTTTGGGCTGAGCTTGATCTATCCACGAGCTGAGGCTTCTCTTGGAGTTGAACACCAAGTTGTAACGTGTTTTGGGCGTTCAACTCTGGTTCGTGATGTGTTTCTGGCGTTTGACTCCAGAATGCAGCATGGAACTGGCGTTGAGCGCTAGTTTACGTCGTCAAATCTCGAATAAAGTATGGACTATTATATATTGCTGGAAAGATCTGGATTTCTACTTTCCAACGCCGTTGAGAGCGCGCCATTTAAAGTTCTGTAGCTCCAGAAAATCTATTTCGAGTGCAGGTAGGTCAGATTCCAACAACATCAGCAGTCCTTTGTCAGCCTCCTATCAGAGTTTTGCTCAGGTCCCTCAATTTCAGCCAGAAATTACCTGAAATCACAGAAAAATACACAAACTCATAGTAAAGTCTAGAAATGTGAATTTAGCATAAAAACTAATAAAAACATCCCTAAAAGTAACTAGATCATACTAAAATCTACCTAAAAACAATGCCAAAAAGCGTATAAATTATCCGCTCATCACTGAGCAAAAATCTTATACAGGCTAAAAAAGGACTGCGAATGTTGTTGGATTCTGACCTCCCTGCACTCGGAATAGATTTTTTGGAGCTATATGAGTCCAATTGGCGCGCTCTCAATTGGGTTGGAAAGTAGACATCCAGGGCTTTTCAGTAATATATAATAGTCCATACTTTGCATGAAGATAGACGACGTAAACTGGCGTTCAACGCCAGTTCCATGTTGTAGTTTGGTGTTCAGCGCCAGAAACAGGTTGCAAGTTGGAGTTCAACGCCAGAAACAAGTTACAACCTGGTGTTCAACTCCAGAAACAGCCCAGGCACGTGAGAAGCTTAAGTCTCAACCCCAGCGCACACCAAGTGGGCCCCAGAAGTAGATTTCTGCACTATCCATCTTAGTTTACTCATTTTCTGTAAACCTAGATTACTAGTTTAGTATTTAAACAACTTTTAGAGATTTGTTTTGTATCTCGTGACATTTTAGATCTGAATTATATACCTTTTGATGGCATGAGTCTCTAAACTCCATTGTTGGGGGTGAGGAGCTCTGCAGCGTCTCAATGAATTAATGCAATTATTTCTTTTTTCCATTCAAACACGCTTGTTCCTATCTAAGATGTTCATTCGCGCTTTACTATGAAGAAAGTGATGATCCGTGACACTCATCACCTTCCTCAATCCATGAACGTGTGTCTGACAACCACCTCCGTTCTACATTAGATGGAATGAGTATCTCTTAGATTCCTTAACCAGAATCTTCATGGTATAAACTAGAACATTTTGGCGGCCACTCTTGAGGATCCGAAAAGTCTAAACTTTGTCTGTGGTATTCCGAGTAGGATTCAAAGATTGAATGGCTGTGACGAGCTTCAAACTCGCGATTGTTGGGCGTGGTGACAAACGTAAAAGAATCAATGGATTCTATTCCGACATGATCGAGAACCAACAGATGACTAGCCATGCTGTAACAGAGAATTTGGACCATTTTCACTGAGAGGATGGGAAGTAGCCATTGACAACAGTGACGCCCTACATACAGCTTGCCATGGAAGGAGCCTTGCGTGTGAGGAGAACAAGGGAAAAGCTGAAATTCAGAGGACAAAGCATCTCCAAAACTCTAACATATTCTCCATTACTGCATAATAAGTATTTATTTCATGCTCTTTTATCTTTTACAATCGAGGCTAAAGAATCCTATTGGTATCCTGACTAAGATTAATAAGATAACCATAGCTTGCTTCAAGCCAACAATCTCCGTGGGATTCGACCCTTACTTACGTAAGGTATTACTTGGAAGACCCAGTATACTTGCTGGTTAGTTGTGCGTATTGCAAAAGTGTCATTGCAATTTCGTGCACCAATATATAACTTAGGTTAGTAAACCTTAAGATAGGAATAAATTGAATGAATTATTGATTGAGTTGTGTATGTGGAATATGAATTGGAAATGAAGATTTAATGAGTGTGTATGTGTTGGAATATGATTTTGATGATTATGATTGTTGATTTTTAATGAGGATTAATGGGAAGTGTTGTTTGATTTTGTATGGTAAATTTTGGAGTGGAAAGTATTGAATAAATTGGTTGAGAAATATTTTTGGTATTATTGAGGCTTGGTTGAGTTGTGTGAGAAGTTATGGTATATATATATTATATATATATATATATATATATAGAGAGAGAGAGAGAGAGAGAGAAGAAAAAGGTTGATGATTTATTGTTGAATTTGGTGGAAAATTTATGATGAATTTGTTGAATGGATTGTTTGGTTGTGAATGTTGGTATGTTGTGGAGTTAATAGAATTATGTGATATTGTGTATGTATATTTTGTGTTGATTTAGTTAGGAATTTGGTTGGTTTGGATTTGGAAAGTTTGGAAAACTTGAGATTTGAGTTTTTGGTAAAAAATTTATTTTTGACTAACTTTGACGGGTCATAATTTGGATTCCAAACTTCCAAATTTTATGAAACTTATTTTGAATTAAAATTAGGTTCGTGAAGTTTATAATGTTCAAAGAAAAGACAAAAAAATTTTAACAAAGAAGTTATGCGCGTTTGAAGTTTGAGTTTAAAAACACAATGTTGCAGAAAACCAGAATTTCTGGTGTGTGCGTGCGTGCGTATGCACAGACCAGAGCATGTTGGGAAGCTCATGCGTACGCACACCATGATGCGTACGCACGATGTCCTGTTTTATACTAAAATTCTATTTTTCACCCGTTTGACCTTCCCAGCAAGCTCGTAAACCTTCGAAATGACAATTTTGATAAAAATTCACCATTTTTGTACTTTCAACCATTCCTCTAATTTTTCAAACCTCTAAAAGTTCTATTTAAGGTCCGATAGCTAATTTTTAGACTTTGGAATAAGGGCAAACTTATGAAAGGGAGTTGGATTGATGTTGAAGGCAATTTACAATGTGAATGATTGAATAAATGAGGCGTTGATAATGCTAAATGTGATATGAGATAAGAAAGATTAGAATACACTACAAGAAAATGGAACATTTGTAACAATAATTAGTTATTGTTACAAAATAAGAATAATATTTTGTAACAACAAGAAAATTTGTCAACGTGATTTCTTTGGTTACAAATTATGTTGGTTTTTGTATTGAACTGTTGTTTTGTTGTAAAATATTATAATATTTTGTAACAAATGATTATATTATTGCAAAAATTTAAAATATTTTGTAACAGAATATCTATTTATTTCAAAAGCTCTAAATATTTTGTAACAAAAAATTAATTCGTCACAAAATATAATATTTTTGTAACAAGTTATTTATTTGTCACAAAATTCAAAGATTTTTTGTAATTAATAAAAAAATTTAATTCAATATATTAAATATAAGATTTTGAATTTTTGAAAATTAACATAATGAGTTATTTATGATTTATTATATTTATTTAAGATTTTATATTCAAAAATTTATTTTCTTAAAAATATTTAGGTCAAATTAATGATACTTTTAATTTAAAATTATTTTAAAAATTAAATAATAAGTCATTTACGATTTATTATATTTATTTAAAATAATTTTTTAGAAATTTTTATATTAAACGGGTTATTTTTTATTTATAATTTAAAGTTTTAGTAATTAAAAAAATATAAAATTTTATATGATTTGATTTAAATATTTGAGATTTTTAAATTCACTACTTTAAGTTTTATGAATAAAAAAATTAATTTGATTATCTCTAATTTTATTTTAATTAGTGTTTATTTGAAAATAATTTATAAATTAATAACAAAATAGTATTTTAAGAATAATTAATTTAATTATTTCTAATTCTTAAAATTAGAGTATTTATTTAAAAATAATTTAAAAATTTATAATTAAATAATATTTTTACATAATTATTATTAAAGATCTTATTATGAGTTAATTTCAATTTATTTATTTATTAAAAATTTTATTTTTATAAACTATTTTATTGAAAATAACTAAACTAAGTTTTGATATTTAAACTAAAAATTTTAATTAATTTTATAATTATTAAACAATTTTGTATATTTAAATTATAAATCTTAGTAATTTTAAAAGAGTAAAAATTTTATATAATATAATTTAAATAACTGAAATTTTAAAATTTAATTAATACTTTAGTTTTATAAATAAAAAAGTAAATTATACTATTTTTAATTTTAAATTAAAATATTTAACTAAAAACTAATTAATTAATTAATAATTAAATAATATTTAAAAAATAATTTTAAAGAATTAAATTAAATTTTAAATCAATACAATATATCCTAATTTTATCTAACCCTAACACTAAAAATAGCACCCATCTCTTTTCTTACCAAGCCCCAACTTCAACACAAACACACACACAACGTCAAATTAGAGAAGAGAAGGAGAGTTGTGATCAAAAGAGAGGAAGAGCCATGCTGCTGCCACTGTCTAGCCACCTTGCCACTGCCGTCGCATTACCGCCAAGCCATCGCAAGAGAGAGAGAGAGAGAGAGAGAGAGAGAGAGAGAGAGAGAGAGAGAGAGAGAGAGAGAGAGAGAGAGAGAGAGAGAGAGAGAGTTGCTGCGAACTCGCCAACATGGGAGCTCGCGTCGCCGTCGCCCCGACTGCTCCCACCGCCATTGGACCCGTCGTCGCTCGCGTCGTCCACCAAGGAGCGCTTCTGACCCGTCGCTGCTGCCACTAGGGTTTACCGCCGCCGCTGTGTCTTGTCATCACCATCAAAGCCGCCGCGAATAAGAGAAGGAAGGGGCGCTGCTTCACGCCGTCGCCGTGGGTGGAGCCGTCGTCGCCAAGGTCCACCGTGAAGAGGAACGCGAATGGGAAAGAAAACAGGAAAGTTGCTATTGGGGATTTGGGGAAAATGGCTCTGTTCTGCCTCTGCCGCTTCTCCTCTAGTATGTGATGAACCAACAATATTGATTATAGTCCTTTTTACCTTTTAATGTGTGTAGTTCCCATTTCTTCCAAATACAACGATTTGAGGATCAGAATATTTTTCAAACACCCAGATTTGTTCCCTACAGAGGTGAGTATCATTCACTGGAAGAAATTAGACTTTTAAAAAAAGTATTGATGTTTTAGAGGAAGTGGTATTTAGATCAAAATGAAGATGCTATTGTGGGATCTCTCAAGCAGAGCCTGGTTAGTTGCTATTTTTTGTCCCATTATTATTATTTTATGATTGCTGTATTATGATTTTCAAAGAATAAGATCACCAACCAGTTATTGAATAAATAATTTATATAACTCTTATTTTTCTCTTTAGAATTCTGATATATGTGACAGATTTTTTGCTATATTGACAATTTTAGTAATATTTTTTTTTTACAGTTTTTCAGTTCTGTGTGAGTACCTTGCAAAGTAACATTTACTATTTATCAATTAATAATTATACAAAAGAAAGTTCTATATTTGTTCATATGAATCATCTAACTGATTTAAACATGAAATGAGAGGCTCTCTAGTTGAATGTATAGAAGAAATATCTGGTCCTGCCCAAGATCTATGAAATTTAGGAAGTTATGCATGATATTTCTCAATGCTTCAATACTGGTTTTACCACTACTTATTACTTACAAATTAAGTCATCACATAATATATATAGCCAAGTATCTGTCATACAGGTTAGCAAGTGCCACTTAAATTTGAAACATAAGGTATGTGTTATAATTTTTACCATCCTTAAGGCAACTAGGGCCTCCTGCTAAGCTAAATAACTGGAGGGAATACATCATACATGCTCTAAATATAAATGCAAATTGCTTAGGTTGTTCTTGATTGTTGTCATTCATGTTATTAACATACATGAATAAAGAAACAAGTAGCTGCTTTACATCCGTAATAGGTTAAGGTCAAGGAGTGATTTAATAATAAAATTAGTCAATTTAATCATTTGTAACTCAGTATAAAAGAAGCTGAAATAATAAGAGTTGGATGCCTACAAAAACTTAGATGAAGGTCGTCAAATTAGAGGATGCATTAACTTGTTTGGTAGATACAATGAACTGAATTTATTTATTGAAATTTTTAGTTGAATTTTGTTGCAAATGCTCCACTATTATTCACGTACTCATTCTGGGGATTGACAAGGCTGGAAAAATAGTAATGCATATTTCGATTGCCATATTTTTACAAAATTGTTGAACTTTGTTATGTTTCCCTGAGTTGCTGAATACATTAACTTTACAGACTTTGCCGGAGAGGATAAAGTCAGTGTACTCAAACATATAAAGCCTTCCTTCTGATCGAATCATTCCAACTGTGGGGTTGAATATCGATCATATTGAAGCTGCAAATAGGAAACTTGTGTCCTGGGACTTAGGAGGTCAGGTATGGGCATATGTTAGAAGGATGAAGGATTAATAAAAATTGAATTGAATTTTGCTTGTTTTGTATCTTGTTTTGGATTGATTAAAATGAATGATGGAATTTTTATTGTTGTTGAAATTTTTGTTGTTGTTGAATCTTCATTCGATTAAAAAGAGAAAAAAGGAACTAAAAGAAAAAGAAGAAAGTTAGTGTATTTGTTGTTGGCCTGTTGCTGCTGTGATGAGACGATGATTTTATTCTTTACGTGAATATTGCTTTGGTCAATGGTGACAATTGAAATTAATTGTTGTATGTTTTATTAATCATGAACTACAATGGCAAATTTTTGTTATTGCATTGAGTTCAATTGTTGAATTTTTGCTTTTATACTTTGGCTATTTCTTATCTTGATGATGATGAGTTTGGAGAACTTCTCCCAGGACCTCCTCCTCTTGCTGTTGATAATGAAGATGGTAATCCAGAAGCTTGTGAAACTCGTGAAGATTTTATGATTGATGAAGAATAGAGTGACTATTAAATGACTTGTTTAGACTTTAGTTAATTAGTTGTTTATTATAGTAGTTTGGTTGGTTTATTTTCTACTTAATTTATTTTAGTTGCATATAAATGATAAACCATTATTTTATGATTTATATTATGTTTAATTGAGTGGTTTTATCAAGTCTTTCACCCACTTATTCATATGATTAGCATGATATTACAAGTCCTTCCTAAAATTTTTCTATGATTGAAAACTTGCTTCCTAAAGATCTTTTAATCGTATATTTTTATTCTCCTTTATACCATTCGATGCCGTGATCTATGTGTTAAGTGTTTCAGGCTTTATAGGGCAGGAATGGCTTGGAGAATGGAGATGAAGCTTGCAAAAATGGAAGGAACACAAGAAATTGAGGAGATGATGAGCGAGAAGCGACGCGGACGCATGGCTCACGCGACCGCGTGAAATGGAGGAATTCGCAGTGATGCGCTCGCGTGCCTGACGCGAACGCGTGGATTGGAAGTTGCACGAGTGACGCGAGTGCATGGACGACGCGCACGCGTGGCACAGAAAAGCGCTGAATGATGCGCATGCGTGGACGACGCGTACGCGTGACGTGCACGATCTGCAGAATTTACAAAAAGCGCTGGCATGGATTCTGGGCCGCGTTTTAACCTAGTTTTTGGCCCATAAACGTAGATTAGAATCAGGGAACATGCAGAGACTAAGGACAACTCTCATTCCGCATAATTTTTAGTTTTAGATCTGATTTTACTCCTCCTCTAGGTTTTCTCTCTACACATTCATAGTTCTTAGGATTTTGTTTTTATTGCTTTTTGAATTGGGATATTGAGAAGAGTTATTACCTCCGCAGACTTTATCACTCTAGTTTGTTTTCTCTACTTTTTACTCACTCTTTCATATCCTTAATTTGTTCAGAGTTACGATTGGATTATTTTTAGAACTTATTAATACAAGAACTATTTTTATTTTTAATTGATCTTTCTTATTATTGTTTATCATGTCTTTCTTTATTTCCCTTTTTTATTTTGAGAAGTTTACATTCATGATGAGCGAGTAGTTCTTTAACTTGATTGGGAGTTGATTGAAAGGAGAACCTTGAGTTGGAATACTCAAGAGTAAAATTGTAATTAGGTTTATTGTTGGATGGCTCTCTAGTCACTGTCACTAATCCTTCCCAAGGGAGAGGATTAAAACTTGTGAATAGAAGTAGACTTCCAACTTACTTGACTTTCCTCTACCTAGTAAAGGATAACTAAGTAGAACAACCTTCAATTATCAATTGATCTTGGGAGAACTCCAACAAGGATAGAACTTCCGATTAATCTACTCCCGGTCAAGATTTTTATTTAAATTACATAAATTCTCTGATTTAATTTCCTGTTTATCAAACTCAAAACAACTTTGGAAAACCTCTGATTACTAAAATAGCACATCTTTCTGCAACTCGTTGGGAGACGACCTGGGACTCATACTCCCAGTATTTTATTTCTAAAACTTGTGACAACTCTTTCTAAATTGACAAGTGGATTTTTGCTGGTTAAGAGCTATACTTGCAACGCTATTTTTCTTAATAATTCTTAATCTGCCAATTTTCGCCACGTCAATAAACTTGTATGTTGTGAATTTGTATTTTAATTTGAGTTGTGAATTTGTATTGAGTATGTGACTTTTGACTTGTTATGGTATATATTAGTTATAGCCCAATGGATAATTTGGTTTATTTGAGATTATTTATTTCATTATTTGTAAAATTAATTTCTGCTATAAAAAAATTCATAATTTTTATATTTTATGAGTTACATTTACATTCCGTCTTACGATTCAACGAATTACGATTAAAGAAATTGTTATAAAATAAATATTGTGCTTTTGTAACTAAAAGAATGAAAAATGTTACAAAATCAAGTTATATTTTGTAACTAAATTTTGTGATAGGAAAAATTATATTGTTACGAAAAATATTTAAAGGTCCAAAATTGTTACTACTTTTGTAACAAATTTTGGTTTTTGTATTAAAAAAATTTGTTACAAAATATTACTTTAAATTGTAACAGTTCCATTTTGTGTTACAAAAACTTTTTGTAACGGGTGTTGAGTTAAGAAATTAACTAATATAATTGATGATGACAAACATTATTTTATTGGGCAAAGTAAATAATTAGTGTTGATTATTTTATGATTATATGTGGCTAATTATTTATTGATGCAGGCCAAAATCAATAGACCAAGGCAGTCCAAACTAAAAGAAATCAAAGACAAGGCCGAAGGGCTACAAAGCAAATAAAAGCCCAAAGAAAAATAAAGCAAGGGATCAGACAAGCCAAGCAAATCAAACCCGATCCAAGCCCGAATGCCTCTCTCATTCAAACACTCCCATGTGCTTTCACCAAAGAAAAATAACGTACATTTTTCCTGCTGCGGTCAGAACTTAAAGAAAGTGAGAGAAATCTTCTTTCCTAAGCTGATCACCAAAGAAGCAAGAAAGAGAAAGATTAAGCTTAAAAGGCAAAAGTGTAATCAACCATTTCAAAACACATCAAGCTAATATAGAGCTAAAAGGTAACCCATTTCCTTATACATGCATCTCAGTTTCATCTCTTCTTCCCAACTCTCTGCTAGTCCGAAAATGGGATTCGTGGAAAAGTTGATTTCTGCTCCCACTGCTGTGTATCTACGGTCACAAGTGACTCTTGGGGACCAAGCAGCTTCTGATGAGCGGATAATTTATACGCTTTTTGGCATTGTTTTTAGGTAGTTTTTAGTAAGATCTAGCTACTTTTAGGGATATTTTCATTGATTTTTATGCTAAATTCACAATTCTGGACTTTACTATCAGTTTATGTATTTTTCTGTGATTTCAGGTATTTTCTGGCTGAAATTCAGGGACCTGAGCAAAACTCTGATAAGAAGGCTGACAAAGGACTGCTGATGCTGTTGGATTTTGACCTCCCTGCACTCGAAATAGATTTTCTGGAGCTATGGAACTTCAAATGGTGTGCTCTTAACGGCGTTGGAAAGAAGACATCCAGAGCTTTTCAAAAATATATAATAGTCCATACTTTATTCGAGATTAGACGACGCAAGCTGGCGCTCAATGCCAGTTCTATGCTGCATTCTGGAGTCAAACGCCAGAAACACGTCACGAACCAGAGTTAAGCGCCAAAAACACGTTACAACTTGGTGTCTAATTCCAAGAGAAGCCTCTACACATGTAAAGCTCAAGCTCAGCCCAAGCACACACCAAGTGGGCCCCGGAAGTGGATTTCTGCACCAATTACTTAATTCTGTAAACCCTAGTAGCTAGTCTAGTATAAATAGGACATTTTACTATTGTATTAGACATCTTTGGATAATCTCTGGATTGTATTTTGGATCCTTTGATTACGTTTTGGAGGCTGGCCTCTCGGCCATGCTTGGACCTTCATCACTTATGTATTTTCAACAGTGGAGTTTCTGCACACCATAGATTAAGGGTGTGGAGCTCTGCTGTACCTCGAGTTTTAATGCAATTACTACTATTTTCTATTCAATTCAGCTTATTCTTGTTTTAAGATATTTGTTGCACTTCAACATGATGAATGTGATGATCCGTGACACTCATCATCATTCTCACCTATGAATGCGTGACTGACAACCACTTCTGTTCTACCTTAGAAAGAGCGAGTATCTCTTGGATTTCTTAATCAGAATCTTCGTGGTATAAGCTAGAATTGATGGCGGCATTCATGAGAATCCAAAAAGTCTAAACCTTGTCTGTGGTATTCCAAGTAGGATTCAGGGATTGAATGACTGTGACGAGCTTCAAACTCGCGATTGTTGGGTGTGATGACAAACGCAAAAGAATCAATGGATTCTATTCCGACATGATCGAGAACTGACAGATGATTAGCCGTGCCGTGACAAGAGCATTTGGATATTTTTCACTGAGAAGATGGGAAGTAGCCATTAACAACGGTGATGCCCTACATACAGCTTGCCATGGAAAGGAGTATGAAGGATTGAAAGTAAGAAAGCAGTATGTTGCAGAGATTCAACAGGGACAAAGCATCTCCATACACTTATCTGAATTTCCACCAATGATTTACATAAGTATCTCTATCTTTATTTTCTTTTTATTTATTATTATTATTCGAAAACTCTATAACCATTTATTATTCGCCTAACTGAGATCTACAAGATGACCATAGCTTGCTTCATACCAACAATCTCCGTGGGATCAACCCTTACTCACGTAAGGTTTATTACTTGGACGACCCAGTGCACTTGCTGGTTAGTTGTGCGAAGTTGTGAAGAAAGTGATGAGTTAGTAGATGTGCATACCAAGTTGAATGCCATTATTAGAGATCACAATTTCGTGCACCAGCTTCCCAATAGCCAAGATCTAGATTTACCGTTGAGGATATCTGTCTTATGCTTTCCTGTGGCTTTCGGTCAACAAGAGAATGTTAGAAGCAAAGTCCCTAATTTGAGTAAAAATGGGAGAAAGTGAACGACTGGGTTGGTGAAGCACAAGGCTCAAGAAGTTGACCTAGGAAGAGCAACTCAGCAACATGCAAGGAGATAAAAGAAGTTTTTGTTCATTCAGAAACTAAGGAGAGATAACCAGTGTTATTGAGGTTTTGTTCTGTGAAGAGTTCCCTGAAGAAGTTTCTCTACTTGGACAGTGCTTTCTTTCAAAGAAGCATTCCGCCAAAATGAAGAACTAAATCAGAGACATGCAAGTTTAGTTTATCACATAGCAAAGAGGCTGTTGATGAAGTCAATCTCCTTCATGTTTTACAGATTAAAATTTACTTTTCAATGTTTATCTTTCTATAATTTTTTGAGTAAAAAGGCATACTAAGAGAACTCAAGTAAAAGCCATGAGTGGAAAGAGGCTGAGTGATACACTTGAGAGAAAAGTCTAGAGTTATTTTCAGATTTCTTTAGGTAAGTTTGTGTCTTGTATCCAGTACCAGTGATGTACCCCTTTCTTAGTTGGGTTAGCACTATGAGTGAAGAGTTAGGTATTAGCGTAGCCAATGTCAAGTTAGGTTAGAACTTGAGTGTGAAAGGCAACTGAACCAAGATACATGCTGGTGTTGGCTTCTCTCTTCTCTGCTATGTTCTGTTTTCTGATATTCATGAGACAAAAATAAATTGTCTCATAAAATTTCCTTTGCTGAGTGCAAATAAAATCAAAATTGAAAGTTTTCTTTAAAGGTCATTTCAGTAACTCAAAAGAAAGGCATAGATTCAACCCCTCCCTTCTCTAAGCCTACTACAACCTTCAACGGGACATACTACAACGACCCCTTTTTTTGTTACAAATTTTTTTGTTTCAAAATTTCAGTTTTTTGTAATAAATTTTTTTGTTACAAATATTGTTTTTTCTTGTAGTGATATTGGCTATGAGAATGATAGGTATTGAGTAATGGTTTGGGAATAGATGAGTAATCCCTAATCGAGTTATAACTTTGAGAATAGATGAGTAATCCTTATCTAAGATGTGATTTTGTGGGTAGACGAGTAATTTCTATCGAAATCATAGCCTGATGATAGACGAGTAATCCTTATCCGAGTTATGGTTTGAGGCACCTACCTGAGTAGATGAGTAATGATTACTCCAAGTTGGGTGAAACACAGCATGGGTGGACAAGTAATGGTGTGGAATTCAAAGTTCACAAACTAACTGGAAAGTACATCGGGTCGTACCAAGTAATACCTCAGGTGAGTGAGGGTCGATCTCATGAGAATTGATGGACTGAGCAACAATAGTCTAATGACTCACTTAGTCAGGTGATGATTGGATTTATGACAATTCGGAATTTCACACAAAGAATTCCGTTAATAGTATAGTCCAAACCGACAATTGATCCTCAAATCAAATTTTAATATGGTTGTCACAAAGTTAAACCCCAATAAAAGTAAACCGAAGTATTCAAACCTCGGATCGTCTCACAAGGAATGGGCAAACATGTGCATCAATATTGGTTAGAATTCCGGGGTTAGGAGTCATGATCAAGAATTTAAACTACTAGACTTAACATGTAAGGAATCTTAAAGTGCAAGAAACTAAATCAAATAACTAAAGCAAGGTATGATTAATTTCAATCTAGCAAGAGAACATATAATACACTTCTACTCTAGAACTAAGCAATTAACTAAACTAACTATAATAGGAATCAAGCAATTGGAATTTTTGGTTTTCAAATATGAATAATAAAAGGAACTCTTGGCTAAGCATAGAAATTGGGGTCACCGTCCTTGTCTAATAACCATATCTTGACAATTATGAGGAACCAAGCTCATTAAGTCTACTTCTATAATTGAAGTATGCCAAATGACTTGATCAATATCAACCCATAAGTCCCAACCTAGTTACTAATTGACTTAGTAGTAAGCTAGTATCAATGGTTATCAAATTGACCACTAAGGGTTCTCAAATCACCAAATCAATCAGACCCAATGACTCAAATTTACCCAATTCCCTTAGCCTAGGCCAAGAGTAAAGAAGACTACTCCATGATCAAAGGAAACATTTCATCAAACACATAGTATGCACTAACAAAAGACATATTCAAATTGCAATTAAATTAGAAATTACAAGTACCCACTAACAATTATCAATGGAAAACAACTCAAACAACACTACTAATCATAGGAAACAATGCACTAATAGAAATTCAAAATCCATGAAGTTCATAAAATGAGAAGAAAATGAAAAAATAACAAGAAAGCATAAATTCAACAAAAGATCTAAATGAAATTATACTATAGAACTGAAATCAAGTAATCCAAACTAAAATCAACAAGATCCAATTCAGAATTTCAACAAGGAAGATCAAATCAAACTAGATCTAGAGAGGAATGAGGGTTTTTCTCTCTAGAAGAACAAGAACAAAAACTAGCTAAAAATTGTGTGTAAGTGTGTATGATTGATCCCCCCCCCCCTTTACCCCATCAATTCTTGGGTCTTTTCCATGCAGAATCAAGTTGGATTTGGGCCTGCAGCTCCTCCGAAATCGCCAGTCACAATTTCATTAATGTGGTCACGTGCTGAGCGTCACGCGTGCGCGTCGGCTGATTTTTGCGATCCACGCGTACGCGTCAAGCATGCGTACGCGTCGGTGGTGTTTTTGCCAATCCACGCGAATGCGCCAACTTTCGCGCGCCAATTGCAGCCAATTCTCCAAAGCTCCGTTTTTCATGTTCCTTCCACTTGTGCATGCTTTCCTTCCATCTTCTAGCCATTCTTGCCCTGTAGACTCTGAAATCACTTAACAAACACATCACGACATCGAATGGTAATAGAAGAGGATTAAAATATAGCATTTTTAAGGTCAAAAAAGCATGTTTTCAACCATGAAGCAAAATTAGAAAGGAAACACAAAACCATGCAATTTGTATGAATAAGTGCAGAAAATATTATTCTACACAAGATAAACCCTAAAATTGGGGTTTATCATCAGACAAGTAGAAAGTGGTGTTTTGAGGGTTGTAAATCGCATTAAACAGTAATTCAAAGAGTAAGAAAGCAAATAGTAGAATTGGTGTGAAATATATGTGAAAAAATAGTTAAGGTTTTGGAGTTGTTTATTCTTCCGGATTAAGTTTTCTTACTAACTATTTTAATCATGCAAGATTCATTTCATGGCAAACCGTAATTAACTAAACCCTAATTCCTTAGAGATTTAGTCTCCTCTAACCTAATCAACCGCCAATTCTTTGGTCATTTAATGTATATTATAGGGTTAGGTTCAATTCTAGTTTATTGGCCACAAAAACCCTAGTTACCTAAATATAAGAGGATTATATGTCACACGTCCTATTAAGTCTAAGTAATTAGCAGTTTAGGAGAAATTTACTTTCAAACTAATATTCAAGTGAGATAACTTTTCCAAGAATTACAAGAAAGCATATAGAATAAGGGTTGTTCTTACGATATACCCATATTCATAAGATGAAGAGCGAAAGTAATCCTTGAAACGGAATCAATACATAAATTAAAATAGAATAACAATAGTCTCAATCCATAGAAATAAACAGAACTCCTAACCTTAACCAAGGAGGTTTAGTGGCTCATAACTCAAAGAGAAAACTAGGGTTCAGAAAATGTGAAAGTGTAGAAGAGAGAAGATCCTTCGAAGGGTTGAATCTTTACCTTTTATATCTAATTTAATTTGATTTGAAACGAAAATAAAATAATAAATTCTAAACCTAAAAGATTTTGTTTCTAAATAAAAATAACTAAAATAAAAGATAATACAACAATTAAAAGCTAAATCCAAATAAAGATGCTCCATTTGAAAAGTGTGATCCGGACCATTGGCGCTAAATGCTAGATTTGGCGTTTAGCGCCCTTGTGGGCAGCTTCGATTCTGAGTTCTTGGCGCTAAGCGCCAAACTTGACGTTTAGCGCCTCAATGGGCAGAGGACTTCCACGCAATTCTGAGTTGCTGGTGCTAAACGCCCAACTTGGCTGCTTCCAAACTCCTCTTTTCTTGCATACGAACTCTACCAAATCGATCCGAACTTCTCCTGAAATAATTAAAACACTAAAGCAACTCAAAGTAGCATCCAAAGAGATTTAAAACACTAGAATTAAATTAAAAATCAATAAATTTATATCTAAAATAAATAGAAAATCGAAGAAAGATGCTCACACATCAAGTAATACCTATTCTGTATACAATTAACTCATTAATTGTTAAAAAATATTCAAAATTTATTTTACAAAAATTTTACAGTTAGCTTCTAATAATTAATAAATTTAAATATATCTAAAATATAAATCCGATAATAATTATTACTAAATACACTAATAATATATCATTTACCTTAGTAACATTGGTAACTAAATAAAAGAATACATCTCTAATAATTTCATAGATCACATTGTTAATAATATTAATTATGATTTAATCTCTAGTATTGTCATTATTGGTTTTCCTAAATCAAAAAATTTAATAATAATAACTTACATAATTAGGATGATTGAGATAATTAACAATATAAAACTCAAGACGATCAAATTTTTATATTTTGGGTTTTCTACTCATTATTAAATTTTTTTTAATGCTGCTAGATGAACACTTGAATAGAAGATGAGTTTGAAGAACACAGAAGAGAGGAAAGAATGTAGAGTAGTTTCTCGTTGTGTGGGTGGGGAATGTAGAGTAGTATTATCTCAATGGTGTAAAACACCCTACTCTCCAATAACGCCACATTATACCATTCTCATCTCTATTTTAATATTAGAGTAAAGTGTCGTTTTTGTCCTCAACGTTTGGGGTAAATCTTATTTGTATCCCTAACGTTTAAATCGTCCTATTTGTATCCTTAACGTTTATAAAATTGATTCAATGTTATCATACTATCAATTATACTAATAAATCAGATTATATTTTTCAATTATTCTCACTTAGATGTATTCATTCTCAATTAGGTCTCACTTGGATGTATTCGATTTTAATATTATACCCACTATTTGTGTTTAGATTCAATTGTCCCTAGAAAAGTGAATTATGTAAATGTTGTAGAAATTAGTTTTAACTTTTGATGAGTTATTTTTCAGAGTGGATCATTGATTCTATCCCAGACATTTGTATCCTAACTTTAAGAAGAGATTTTTAAAATTCAAACTAAAGCGTTCATGATGTATAATTGACGGCAAGATAACATTGAATCACTTTTACAAACATTAGAGATACGAATAGGACGATTTAAACGTTAGGGACACAAATAGGATTTACCCCAAACGTTGGGGACAAAAATGATACTTTACTCTTAATATTATAAAGTGCATGTACTTTTTTAATTAAAAACTTGTTTTCTTATTATTAAAAATCTTTTAATAGCTTGTATATGAAAAAAGGTGTTGAGTTTAGGAATCAATAATAATATTTTTAATAATAACAAATATATATTTGGTTGGATTTAAAAATCCAAAAATATGTTTGATGGGTGTATTTTTTGTGCTGGTCCATATTGATGGTTTAGTGGCCAAAACTCAGTTCATTGCTGATTACAATTTACAAGGCCTCAAACACAATAAAGAAGCTTCATAAAAGACAAACCTGCAACTATGAAGCTGGTACACATTTTCGAATAAAAACAAAGGAATAAATGGTATTTCTTTCATCTTGTTAATAGAGGAAAAAAAGGGATAAAATTTAGCGTCAAAGTTGAAATCAACGGTACTGATTAAATCAGTAACAAACGACAAATGGCTTCCAATAAAAGAAAGAAAAAGGAACAACAAGAATAGCAGACCAAACACTCCTTTCTTCCATGATTCTCTGCTGCAGTTGCAATGTTCCTATGCATTTTTGCGTCTCCACTACCCCTGCTATTGATACTCTGATTTTAGGAGAAGAAAGCTAGCACTACACCGTCCTCATGTTCAAATTTTGTCACCGAGGACAATTTCAAATTTTAGAAGTATTATCCTATAAAAAAAGAATAATTGGTCAGAAAATGAAGGTAAGGAGTGAAGATTACTAAACTAAGTTTTTATAGTATTTTTGCTAAACTTATAATCTCCTTTATTGTGTTCATTGAATAGCATAATTTATCTATATAAAATAAATGTAAGAAATTTTTATCTGATTATAACAATTGGAAACTGGTTACGTACATGTCTTATTTTAATTTCTATATAATCCGTGGAAGCTAACCACAATTTCCTAAATACACATAAATCGTGCCTGGCAACAAAGATTTAGTGCAAGGAAAGCTGAACGTAAACTATGAGAGGCAGCCATGGTTTACACTTGGAAAATGAAACATGAAACCATAAGTGACAGCCACGGTTTATAAAAAAGATGGTGTGTGCATAAAACCTTGGAACCAGCCACGGTTTATGCATGAGTGGCTATGTGAAGTTGGGTGGCCGAGAGAATTCGGAGAGTTTTGTGGTTTATGGACTTAGCAAACTTGTTTACATTTTAATATAATTTCAATTGTATTAGTATATTTTTATTTTTTTAATCAATTTAATTTTATATAAATAATTAGAATTTTAAATTATAAAATTTGTATTAGTTTGTAATTTAAAATTTAAATAAACATAATTTAAATTAATAATTAATAAAATTGTATGTATTCGTATTATTGTACCCATATGATTTTTTTACTATTGTACTCATATGATTAATTATATTTATTCGATTTAAAAAAATAACAGTTGTTAATTTTTAACTAACAAATAAATATACTTATATTATTTTTAAATTAAAATTTTTTAAATAAATGTACTCTTATTATTTTAATTTTTTAATTTAAATAAACATATTCATATTATTTTAAATAAAATTTAAAATTAATATAAGTAAGTTTTTTTAAAATTTTAAATTTTAATATTTTAAATAAACATATTCTTATTAAAAATTTTTAAATTTAAATAACGTAATCATATTATTTTAAATAAATATATTCTTTTAATTTAAAAATAATATAAATGTTTTTAATTATCATCTAATTTCATCTTTTATTTCTATTTATCCTCGACATTTTAAATTATCATCTGATAATATCATTGAGTGGTATAATTTAATTTTTGAATTATATGTAATAACTTCAGTGACCATCGTTAAATATGTCTATTGATCTTTGACTGATTTTTTGAGATATTAGTACATATATATGTAAAGTTCACAATGTAATTGTGTTGGAAGTCTTATATCATGTATTTTGACTTTGGACTACTTCAAATTACAGATTATAATCATTGAATTATAAATACAGTGGCTGCGTGACAATAATATTAATAGTGGTTGATTATAATAAGCCATGAAAATTTTAATAATTTTTTGATCTTAGTGCGAAATTATAGTGTCCAGACTAAGTATATAAATAATTAACATATTAATTTCAATAAATATCCTTGTAAAATACTTTATTTTACACAATTACAATAACTAACTATAAGTTTACACATATCATTGATTTATATAGTATCATATTTGTAAACTTATAGTTAGTTATAGTTAGTTACAAATATTCATATGAATACAATAATACGAATACCTACAATTTTATAAATTATTAATTTAAATTATATCTATTTAAATTTTAAATTACAAACTAATACAAATTTTATAATTTAAAATTCTAATTATTTATATAAAATTAAATTAATTAAAAAATAAAAATATACTAATACAATTCAAATAGTATTAAAACGTAAACAAGTTTGCTGAGTTCATAAACCACAAAATTTCCGGATTCTCTTTCAGCCACCTAACTTTACATGGCCGCTCATGCATAAATCATGGCTGGTTCTAAGATTTTATGCACACACCATCTTCTTCATAAACCGTGGCTGCCATCCACGGTTTCCATGTTCCATTCTCCAAGAGTAAACCATGGCTGCCTCCCACGTTCAACTTTCCTTGCATGTAAACCTTTGCTGTCAGACACGGTTTATGTGTATTTGGAAAACCGTGGTTAGCTCCCACGGATTATATAAAAATTGAAACAAGACATACACGTAACCAATTTTCAATTGTTGTAATCAGGTAAAGGTTTCTCACATTTATTTTATATAGGTAAATTGCCTTATTGAATATGTTATTTTTTAGTTTATCTTTTTTGTTTTCAATAAAAAAAAAGCATACAAGTGAGATATTTACAAGTTATTGAGAGAAAAAGTAAAGAGACAAATTTAAAAAAAAAATAAATATATCACATTCTTTTGAAGTATTTTTTGTTTTATGTTATGAGTCTAAGAAGTTCTTCTTGTTAAATTGGGAGAACACTTAGTGTTAAAGTTTAGATTAGAGAGCTTAGCCATAACAAATTTGATTGGAGCTTATGTGTTTCTTGATAGGATTAGAAAGAATCTTAAAATTTGATGAATGTAATTTCTCTAAAATTATAGTAAAAATTTTACTACATTTATAATGGACATTAGATGAGTCACATTGTACTAAATAAAAGTTTAAAATGTTTAAAATAAAAGTTTTAACAAACACTACAACAACAAATTTTTTATTTTTATAAATTAAATAAAAATAAATAATTTTAAAAATATTTACCGAAATAAATATTTCTCTCTTATCTCGGTATAAACGAGATAAAAGAGATATTTATTTCGATAAATATCTTTTAAATTATTTATTTTGATAATTATTATATTTATTTAATTTATAAAAATAAAAAATCCCTACAACAACTAAGTTTCAAATGGTTATTAAGTTAAAAAACATTGAAAACAGTCTTAGATTCAACCTATTTTCTAGGACATTGACATCCTATAAGGTGTATCATTTTTAGTTTACATAAACATGATACATAACAAAACTCAATTTACCAAGTCACACTAGTTTTATTTATTTTTTCCAATAACTTTTTTGTGGGAGTCATTTGTTTAGTTTTTATATTAGGGATCACCTCAATAAAAACATTAAAAATATTTTTTTAAAAAATGTTTATATGTATCATGATATTATTATTAGGTATTTTTATTAAATCGGTTAATAATTTATTTTTTAATAGACCAGAATAAAATCAATTTATTATAACAATAATAATAAACCCAATTATCCACACTATAATTATTAGACCCAATTTGATCCCATAAATTTAAACAATCTAAACCAAATCATGTTTAAATTTTTTTTATAAAATAACAAATATATCCCTAATTTTTGTTTTACGTATCTTGATAGCATCCTTGATATTAACTTTCTTGAGATGTATTTACCAGCGAAAATATAAATATGATTTCATTTCACCATTTCATTGACTTTACATAACTAATGCCGATACAAATGCCACGAAAAGGACTTCTTTTACTTATGTTGCACAAACTATCTATGAAAAAATCCCACCAACACAAAAAGCAGAATCGCAATCTGCAAAACTGTGGCATCAGTAACTAAATCGACGCTCCAATCAGTTCCTATTTGCTCTGTCATTGGCATTCTGGTCTCTGGTATCAGATGATGAACCCTGGCCGGGATAGCTTGTTCTCTTCTTCCTGTGAATATTCCAGGAAAACGTATTCTCGTCCACACCACTCTCACTTCCATGTTTCTCAGAACTTGGTTCTTCAGTTTTCAGCCGCTTAGAAGCAGGAGTCACAATGAAATTATCTGCACTTGATCTTTCAATCTTCATCTTGAGGACACTTCCACTCCTTTGCTTTAACAACCTTTCATCGGCCACTGTTTTACTGCTGGCTTGTGCATGGTTGTCAGAAAGGAGGATGCCTCTTTTCTTCCCTTTAGCTGAAAGCTTAGATACATCTTGTCCATTCTCCATAGCCCTCATCCACTGCAGATCACTTAATGTGTCTGCATACACGACTTCTTTTCTTTTCCGCTTTCCGGTAACACTACCAACATCAAAAGATTTGGCCTGATCATCCTTATTTAGAGCAGAGTATACCCAATCTGGAACTTCATGCTCTTCCATGAGACGAGATCTATAATTCTCCCTTTGTCTCCTCTCTTCATCCATTTTCTGAAACAGCCAAAATTCCTCATCGGATCGGGCTGCAAGGCGGTTAATTTCTCTCTCACTAGGTACATCGGTCCCAAGTGAGCTTGTACCTCTTCGCATAATCTCCTCTAACATTTCTCTTCTGTCCTGAGCTGCACAAATAAATATTCCACATTCAAGCAGTTAATGTATAGCAAGACCTTTTACAAACTGAAACAGTAGCACAGGTTTGTTCCAAACTGAACACAAATGTGTGTTACACAAATGTGTGTTCATAGAATATGAAAGAACTATGATCCTAAACAAACCTGTTGAAGTTGTATTGAAAAGTCCTGCTTGGATAACTTTGGCATCAATGCCCATCTTTTGTTTTGCACGCTCTAAAATCACCTCTTCAATTGATCCCACACTAACTAACACAAATACTCTGACTTCCTTTTTTTGTCCAATGCGATGGGCTCGGTCCTCAGCTTGTTGATCCATTTGAGGGTTCCAATCACTATCAAATATTATAACAGTATCTGCTGATTGTAGGTTCAAACCAAGACCTCCAGCACGGGTGCTCAAGAGAAACATAAAGTATGGAGAGTCAGGAGCGTTGAATTTCCGTAATAGAGAACCTCTTTCCTCAGTTTTTGTTGAGCCATCAAGTCTAAGAAACTTAAAATCATGAAGTCGCAGATAAATTTCAAGAATGTCCATGAGACGAGTCATCTGTGAAAACAATAAGACTCTGTGACCAGCTCTGCGAAGTTTTGGGAGCAAACGATCAAGAAGTTCAAACTTCCCTGATGCTCTGACAATTTCCTCCTTCCGGTTGTACATATGGTAGTCTCCCACAAAGAGGTAGGGATGGTTACAGCATTTTCTGAGTTGCATCGTCAAGTTCTGTAGACTTCTTGATTTTCCAGAACCTACAAATTTTTGTTTACTTAGTAAAAGGTTTGTAATGCATAAAGGAGATAATATTGAACTAACATTGGAATTTTATTTACACTAATTCTCCAAAAGGTAGCAACTGCAATACATTGAATAGTAAAAAGGACTTTGGCTTACTTCCAAAAGAGAGGGAGTACTGATACTTAAAAGCCAACAAAACAACAAATTCTTAAAGGTTTCGATTTTGACAGGCAATAACAAACAGGGTGCACTGGGAATAAATGAATACCTAAAACAGAAGTAGACAAATATTCAAATCAAAAGTATCTGAGTAAAACAACTGTATTATGAGGTCTAGAGCCGAAGTTGGCAAGAGAAAAATTGGAAAACAATTGGGATGCTAACCATTGTCTAAGCCAACTCTTCCTACATCTGTTACTTGTTGATAATATACTTTCTGCCAAGCTGACATGTCACATTTGAGTATGACCTGAGATTTTCCAGGAAGATATTTTTCCACCTCATCCTTTTTCCTTCTTAATATAAAGGGCCTTATTACCTAAAAGAATCAAGACCATGGATTAGAAGAACTTGAACAGCAAGAAGAGAAAAAGAATAGGCAACTAGCATAGAGAATCCCACTTGATGTAGACGCCTAATGATCAATAACTGTTCTTCATCTGTTAGAGACACATCAACTCGGTCTGCAAAGGGAGCATTAAACCAGTCCTCGAAATTCTGAACTGAATTGAAAATGCTTGGAAGGAGAAAATTTAGCAGGGACCATAATTCCTGCAAACTGTTTTGAATTGGGGTACCAGTCAACAAAAGTCTACGTTGGATGTGGTAGCTGCACCAACGTAAATATTACATTAGAGAAGTTATGCATAACCAAGAATTGAAAGAAGTGACAATATTGAACATCTCCATAATGCTAATATTCCTTATGTGGAGTCATACCCAGAGTCTAGGGTTCTTGCAAGAGCACACTCATGATTCTTCAACCGATGCCCTTCATCCACAATCAAGTAGTTCCAGTGGATTTTCTTAAGAAAGGCTTTATCTCTCATTATAAGATCATAATGTGTTAGCAGAACATTAAATTTCCCATCTCCAGACAATTCTTCCTTCATTGCTTTCCTCTCATCCATTCGTCCATCATAAAGAATAGTTATAACGCTGAATAAGGAAGAAAATGCAGAAAAATTTGGAAGTTAACATGAGGAAAGAGAATCCTGAATTGGATATCTAGCCCCCAATAGGAGCACAAGCTACAAAATAACTTTGTTAGTTCCAGTTCTACACTGGACGTACCTAGGAGCCCATGTTGAGAATTCACTCATCCAATTAGGCAGAACAGCCTTTGGGGCCACAATCAAGTGAGGACCAGTCACACCCTTGTGCTCCATAAGATATGCTACCAATGAAATGGTTTGTATTGTTTTCCCAAGCCCCATTTCATCAGCCAAAATTCCATTTAAGTTGTTATTAAACAAAGAAAGCATCCACTGGAGCCCTTCTAGCTGGTATGGCCTTAACTCTCCACCTTGAAGTATAGATGGTTGCTCCGTCACCTTAAACAATCAAGTTTGTTAGAATTCCAGTGTACTAGAAATTTTCTTCAATTGAACGTATGGCATACTTACAATAAACCAGTCCACAGGTAGAACCTACCTTTTCTTGAATTGAATGTATGGCCGAATTGTATTGCCGCTGCCCTTCAAGTAAATCACTAGACTCACCATTTTGATCAGAATCTATCAAATCTGCATCTTCCTCAAGTGGTGATTCCTTAGAAATTCCATTTTTTGAAGCATCTGACTCTGGGAAGTCAGCTTCTGAATCTTCCAAGGGTTCAATACCATCTGATTGTTTTGAGTCCTTTTGACGTTGAACAGCTGCCCCCAAATTTACAAGTAGTTTATTTGTTTCTTCAAGAAGCACAGTCAATCTTTCATTTTTACTCTCTTTCACCATTCTCATGTAAGCTTCTTGATCATCAGCTTTTAAGGCTTGGAATCTCAATTTCTCCGCCCGTGTTGCACGTTGCCTTTGCCTTCCATGCCATGCCTGCAATATCATCGATGACAACTCATGATTCAATTCCAACCAACGATAAGTGATTTTCCCAACCACAAAGAAAGAAGAACAAAAAAGTCGCAATCAAATTCAATAGGCAACATATGTTGATAATTAATAAATTAGTGCTATTGTACATCCTGTATTATCCAAGGCACATGCATATTATTCATAAATATGTATATTTCAGGCCAAAATTTATTCCCCAAATGTATATTTCAGCTTCCCTTATAAACATACATTTTTTTGTCACAAGTTGAAAGTAGGGAAGAAATTGTTGTACCTGGACACCATCATTCCTCTGTTTTCTCCGCTTTAAAGAAGCTTGAATTTGCAATTGGAACTCACGTACAGTATTCAGTATTTCTGTGAAAAATCTTCTTTTTCTGGTCTCTAAATGATTTTTGGCCTGCTCTTCTAATCTTGATAGTCTCTGCATTTAAGAAAAGCAGTATAATTACTGACTTCACGTGCATACACTAATTATATCAGTTAAACCACATCATCAACAGATGTATACCAAAACCGAGGGACAGGGCCCAGGGGAAGAGGGGGTAGTTCACAAATAAAATCACCTCAGCATCACGTTTCTTTCTTAATTTATCATCAGCATCCATGGCAAATGGATCTCCAACACCATACATTGGACGATGCAACCGCATCATGCCCCAATCAAACAACTGCCTCTCAGGATATGCACACATAACATTGAGCCAGTATTCAGAGCTGACATCACATCGAACCATCCTCTGCAACTCTGCTAGCTGCCACAAAAAAGTCCTTGTCAACAAGGACACAATTCTTGTTATTCCAAGAAATTACAACATACTTTCTTCAGCATAAAATAGTCCTGAACTATGCTGTCTTCCAATATAGTAACGAGTAAGGTACACACAGATGCTGCATCAGTAGAATGTTTGCCTTGTTAACTTAAACAGGTCAAACTAAGTCAGACTTTAAGGGCTGCACAGTTAGAGAGAAGTTTTCTTTCTCATAGCTCATATCTCGTACAAAGAAACTAGTTTTTGTCAAGTTTAAACAAAAGAATAAGGCCTATTTGCAAAGCCAATTTACATCCCATGAGATAAGACAACCAAATTGCACAATACAAACAGGTAGGGATCAATTTATTACCAAAGCATTTGACTACAGTATGTTAAGAATTGAGGTAAGATTCAAGAATCAGTTTACCTTCAATCCGTAATATTCAAGTAGGGATCTTGTCTGTAGGTCGTCTCCTCCCCTGCTTGAAGGCAATCCTGGTCCAAGACAGTGAGATAATAAAATAATTCTTTATTAAAATGATGAACACTCTTATCCTAACGTAATAGGAGAGGGTTGGAGTAAAATTGTTAACCTTCAAGCTGAGTTAAGCGATGCTGAGTGAGGCTTTGATAACGGCTTTCTCTAGCTCTGCACAATTTGAAACCCGAAGCACAGTTGGATCGCTGCTTCGAAAGCGCATCATCGAGATCCGCCAGCAAACCATCTTCAGCCTGCGAAACGAGCAGAGCAGCCGAAACAAACAAACAAACACTTGTCAGAGAAGTTCGAAGCTATAAATATAGAAAGAAGAACAAGATAGAGGGAGGGAGAGAGAATACGGAGGAGTCGAGAGAGATGGAAGAAACGGTGTTGAAGAGATCGGGAGGGAGAGGGAGGTTGCGGGAGAGGATGTTGAGTGCGCCGACGAGAGCCTTCGTGCTGTGAGCTTCCTTTGAGGAAGGCTGTTGCTTCTGCAGCTCAGCCATGGCCCCTGCCGGAAAGTGGGGCCCACACAACCGACGTCGTCTGATTTTAATATAGTCAGTCGTCACACAAGAGAAGAGACTCGGCAGCAGCTAGCTTAGCCTTTGTTTGTGTAAGCGCGCGCTAAACAAAAGCAATCTCGCTCCCTTCCAGTTCCTCTACTTTTGAGATTCTTCTTCAACCCTCTCTATCTATACTCTCTGGTCTCTTCGCTCCACTCTCTCTAGTCTCTCTCTCTGTATCTCTTCGCTTTTTTACCCATGGCTTTTTTGCATTTTTTCTTTTTTCCTTACGCCAAACACCGCTTAACGACACAAAAAGACGTTATTGCCTCTCGATCTTACAAATGATTTGGCTAGATAACTAATTAGGAGCGTAATCAACTGCAGTTAATTAGTGAAAAAATATGTCTATTAATGAAAAAAAATCCTAACAGTTAAATAAAATAAAATAAAACCTATCCAAAATCTAAAAAAATCTAGAATTAAATAAAAATAAATATTAAAAATTATTAATAAATATTTAAAACCTAATAAAAAATCTGAAACGTAATAAAAAAAATATAAAAAATTTAATAAAATCATTTTAAAAAAATTTAAAATCTAAGACATCCAAAAATATTAAAAATAATAACAAAAAATTAAGGTAAGAAATACTTAAAATTATTAAAAAATATATAAAATATATAAAAAGAAGACACATTCGAAGGCTAGAGAAAAAAAACATCCAAAACAAAGAATAAAAATCATCCAAAAAAAAGAGTATCCAAAATTTAGTAAAATAAAACATCTGAAATGTAATAAAAAAAAAAAACGTCCAAAGCCTAATAAAAATAAGATATCCAAAATCATTTATAAAAAAATTCAAAACCTAACAAAACAAGACATTCAAAATTATTGAAAAAAACATTTAAAAATTAAGAAAAAATATTTAAAACTATTAAAAAAATAATCCAAAACCTAAAAAAAAGAAACATCCAAAACATAAGAAAAAGAAACATTTAAAATATAAAAAAAAAAGAAAAATCCAAAACCTATGAGAAAGAACAAAAATCCTATTTGTATATTAATTTCAGTCACGAATTCCAACCACCGTGTAGAAATACGGTAAAATAGTGCATACGGATACGGTAAATAACGCGACGCGTCTTGGAAACAGAAGCCACTTAGTTTTTTCATCGTGCCACTACTCTCCTCTTCCTTGATCGCACGATTTCTTCTCTTCTCAGTGCAACGATTCACTCTCCTCTTCTTTGATTGCACCACTGCACCTCACTCTTCAGTTTCTTCTCTTCTCTGCGCAGCACTTCACTTCACTCTGTTCTTCGATCGCAGCATTGCTCCTCACTTTCTTTTGTTCTCCATGCATCGCTTCACTCTGCTTTTCTCAGCACTATTTACTTTTCTCTTTTTAGTGAGTTATTTTAAATGTATTACGTTAATTTATTTTTATTTTTCTTTTCTTAGGGTTTTGATTCTATTTTTATTGGCCAGATTAGGAGAGTTGCTGCTTATTGAAATAAAGTCAGAATTTAATGAAATCCACAAACTCAAATGATGAGGTTTCTGTTATATTTAGTTCATATGTTATTAATTTTTAATTCCTAATTTGATTTTAAGTGTTTTTGATTTATTACTTTTCTAGTTTGTTAATTATGAGGTTTTTTATTTTTCATCCTAAAATTGCTGTCAGTAATCAAAGACCTTTTAACTTGTTTTTAAGGTAGCGTTTGTTTTCACGTACTGAGACAGAGACTGAGACTCAGTATCGTATTTGTTAATTCAGAAATTGGTACTAAAATTTCTGTCTCTTTCTCCAAAATTTCAGTATTTCAGTACCTCCAAAAAGTAGGGACACAGGAGACTGAAATTTTTAGAGATGGAGACTGAAACTTTAATAACATTTTATATCTAAAATACTTTCATTTCAATTAATTAATTCTAATTTTACCCTTTGTGCAAATTAAATTAGAATTTCATTCTTGTTTCAATTCCTGTCTCCTATTTTGCACCAAACAGAATACTGAGATTTGTTTCAATCCCTGTCTCTTAGTCTCAGTCTCTCAGTCTCAGTCTTTCTGTCTCTGTCTCTCCACCAAACAGAGTCTAAGTGTTTGATTTTTCATGTTTTAGGTTGTTCCAAGCATAGAAATGTCATTTCTCTCTATGGAAGATTACGAAGCTTTTTATACCAATTATGCAAAGAAGGTTGACTTTTCATGGAATATAAGAACTACTAAGTGAGGTCAAAATAGACCAAATCTTGGTATATTCTAGAGCTAGCTATCGAAGATCAAAAATTGATCCATTAAAGAAGACAAATCCAACTTTCAAGCAAAATTGTAAAGCTAGGATAATTGTGAAGAGGGATAAGAAGTTGGAATATATGTTAACCTCTGTGAATATTCAACATAACTATGTTATTAGTCCTAGCATAGCAAAGACTTTGAAAAAGAAAGGGATCTAGGCTTGCATGCCAAATGGATAGCTGAGATCAACGATGAAGTTAGTGATACAATGAAAAATACCTATCAGAGTTTAGCAACTACTACTGGTGGCCATGATAAATTGACTTTTATCGAAAAAATCTTCGGAATCATATAGAAAAATGTGTCAGAATCATACAAGAGGAGAGGGATGCGCAATCATTAATGCAATACTTTCATAGGATGCAACAGCAAAACCACAACTTCTTTTATGAAGTTAAATTGAATAAGCAATATTGCATAGAGCATGATTTTTGGGGTGATGCTAGAAGTTGTGCTGCTTATGAGCACTTTGGCGACATTGTGAGTTTTGATACGATGTACCAAACAAATAGTTACAACACCACAAGTATATATTTCAAGTTAATTATATGTACTCATGTTTTTGCATATATTTGATTTATAGAGCTAGGTAAAATAGAATACATTTGCTGCTTTACTCAGTTTGATTATACTGTGCATGATTTTAGTAGCATGTTTTGATTATAGTATGATATGAATTTTGAGTTTATTATTACTCGGAAACTATAATTGGATTCTCAATTTTGATTATAGGTATGTGAAGGTTACAAAAGGCTTAGAGAAGGGGTTGAATCTATGGTCTTCTTTTATTTTAATAGATTAAGCCTTTAATACCCAACTTGAAACTTGATTTTCGTTTGAACTGTGCAGCAGAAAATTTAAGAGATAATTTCATTTTTTCTCATAAATTTCAGAAAACAGAACAGCAAGAGAGAAGAAGAAGTTGACACATTCATGTATTCTAGTTCAGTTGTCTTGTGCAATGCAACCTACATCCAGTCTCCACTACAACAGTGGTGGAATTTTAACTATAGTTAAAGTATTACATACACCAATTTCCTAGAATTCACACAATCCTATCTGGATACACAAGTTTCTTCCTAAACTTGACTTGGTTATGCTAATGCCTAATTCTTTACACTAAGTGCTTACCCAACTTAGCAAGGGGCACCTCACAGGTACAAGACACAAGATAGAAAATTACAACCAAAGAAAATTTGAAATCACTCTTGGCTTTTCTCTCAAGTGTTTCAGTCAGTCTTTTTCACTCTTAGGCTTTTTCTCAATGTCTCTCTCTCAGCCTTTTACCTCTCAAAAACAATACAAAAAGATATACATTGAAACTGAAATACAAGACAGTAAAACATGAATAAGGAGAATGATATATAACAGCCTTTGTTGCTATGAGTTGAACCAGATTTAGCTATCTCTGATGTAGCTCTTCATATTGGCAGAATGTTTCTTTAGCTTAGAAACACTATCCAAAACATTGAACTCTTCACAGAGAAGCTTTAAAAAAAAACTCAGATTCTGGTTCTCTCTCCTTTACCGAAAACTGAAAACCTTTTTCCTTTTGTACCTTGTGCAGAGTCACATTTTAGGTTTTTCATAAGTCAACTCTTTGAACTCAGAGCTCCCTTAGCTTGTCATCTCACTTTATTCATTTAACCCTCAAATTAAGAATTTTAAAGCTGGTCCTTTTGATTGACCGAAGACCTCAGAGTAGCAAAAAAAATTGTTCAATGGTAAATCCAAATCCAAACCCTTGAGATAGTGCTTTGTCTCCAAGAAACAATTTCAACCTTTGATTCACAGCAGTGATTATCAGAAATCACTTTCTCCATATATCACAAATTGGCATTGCAGAAATTTGAAGAAGGAGTGAAGAAAATAAATTGCATGCAAATGGTAATAAATCACCTTTATCCTCTGGCTTAGCTTAATCTGACTTGATTTGGGTAATTAGACCTTTGCTTTCTTGATCTACTTTTCTCTTTCTTTCTTCTCTGGTGAATGAACCAGGAAGAAGTTTTCTCTTTCTTTCTCATGAATCTGACCGAAGAAAGCCTTGTGAATGTTGGCTTTGGATGGCTTCAACTTGGATGAATTTCTTGGGCTTGGATTAGCTACTTTCCTTTCATCCCGAGTGATTTCTTTGTTACTTTTTTTTTGGGCTTTGTTTGTGGATTTGGCACACTTCAGCAGCTTCTGTTTCTTTATTCCTTTTGGTTTGGGCTGCTACAATCATTTTAGCTTGCATAACTTAATTTAAACAATCAGAACCCAATTGGGTGTTTAACCTAATAACTTAATGTTTGTCATCATCATTTAAATTATTTGTGTTCTCAACTCTATAGTATGATATGCCTTTTGCCACATTTGTTGGTGTTAAGCACCATAGTCAATCAGTGCTACTTGGTTGTGCTTTTTTTCCATGTGAAAAAGAGAGCTCCTTCTTTAGTCATTTGATTGTTGGATGCAATGTATGGGTGACAAGCCACCTATTGGCATATTGACAGATCAATGCAAAGCTATGCAAAATGTGTAAGAATTGCGAATTAATTAACCGATTAATTAACGTAAAATAATAATAATTTAATTACCCGGAATAGGTTCAAAATTTTAGAATATTAATTAGAAAATATAAATATGATATTTGGACTCAATAGATTTTTCTGAGTTGGAAAATGTAATTTTCTTCAAAAAATTTCATAAAAACACGTACTGAAAAATTAACCGACAGTACCGGCTTAAATCTGTCTGGTACTATGCAAAAATGATAAAAACTGTAGAAAGACTTAGGAAAATAATTCAAGTTGAAAATATGGCACTAATTTTAAAGGTTTGACCCAAAGTTGGGCCAAACGAGCCAAAAATGCTAATGGGTTGGACCGGGTCCAAGTCCAACATATATAAACATGCATAAGAGGCCATTCAGCCTCATTTAACTCCAAAATCACAAAACCTAGCAGCTGCAAGTGAGAAGAGAGGAGAAAGAGAGTGTTACTATTCACCACCGACTTTCGGTGGCCATAACTCGAGCTACGGTGCTCCGATTCGCGTGTCATCAGCGGCTACGCGAAGCACTTGCCGGGTCCGTCACTTCTAGCTAAGTATTATGGTAAGCTTCTTGTAAATCTCTGCCCATTTTACTGTCCTAAGAAATTCGAATTTTTAGGCTTGTGTTTTGAGTGGATTTTTTTTTTGTTTTGGATATTTAGGTACACTCTAGCACTTGATTGCTATTGGATTTTGCTCCCAAAACTGTTAGGCAAGGTAAGAAATCCCAAATCACTTGTGGTTTTATGTATATATGGAACTCTAAGTAATGATTTTATGAATTAATTGTGTATAGCTTGATTATTCTGATATTGGGAGCATTTGGATTTGAGTTGGTGGCTTGGTTGTGGTTAAAAGCTTGTTGGCCACATATTTGGTATTTTGCACATATTGAGAATCGGCCAAAGTATGATTTCAATTTTCTCTATGTAATATATAATATTTCTGGACACTTAGGCTAGTGGACCTTAGGATATGATTGAATTGATTGTTGAAAATTGTTGAACTTGATCATCTATGATGCCATTGTTGGTTTTGATGAATTATGATGTTGAACTTAGATGTTGTTGTTGATTATTGAAATGGAGGTTGAAAATGATGATTTTGAGTGTTGATGATGAATTATGAGCATTATTGATATTGATAAATGTTGGAAATAGAGGAATGATGTTTGAGTGTAATCATTGAGAATTTGAGGAAGGTAAGTGAGAATTTTTGGATGAATTGGTGAAATTGTATGTCAACAGGTTATGGAATAAATTGGAAGGTAGATAGACATTATTTAGGTCTATTAAAACTGTTTTAGTTGTAGGATATTTGGTTTTGGTTGTGAATTTTGGAAATTTGAGAACCATGTTAACTTTTGGTAAAAATCAGTTTTTGGTGAACTTTGACGGATCATAACTTGAGCCTTAGTTTTCAAAATTTATTGAAATTTGTCTTGAATAAAAGTTCTTTTAAAGATCTTTACATTGATATAAAGTTTGATCAAAATGAATTTTTGTAGAGGAAGTTATGACTGTTTAAAGTTAGGTGTCAAAAACTGAATTATGCAACTTTAAACATTTTCTATGTCTGATGAGGGTTGTGTACGCGACATGGTGCACGCGATGCGACCAAACCCTTCGGGTTGGGCATCTCGCATACGCGAGGTACTGCATGCGTATGCGAACTATCAGAGTTTCAACCTTTAAATACGCGACTACCCGTTTTTACTTGTGTGGGTACACACAGCAGAGGTGTGCGTACGCACAACTCCTGTTTTGCTGAAACATGATTTTTCTCCATTTTCAAAGGTTCTCCAACTTTTCAAACTTCCTTAAATTGCAGTTTAAAAGTAATATCTTGTAGTTAGGCCTAATAACTAATAAAGGATGATTAGTGACTTAAATAGGTGAATTTTACATGAATTTAGAAGACGGAGGTTTAGGTTTTTGGAGTACTGAGGAAGGATTTGTTGATTGAGATGGTAGAGTACTGTAATGATGATTGAAGTAATGAGTTGTGGAAATTATGAATTGATGATGGTTGAGACGAGTTAAGGACTCGGAGTGGAATGATGGATTACTGATTGTACTGAAAAATGATTTATGAAAACCACTGCTATATTATTTTATACTGAGATTGTTGAGACGCTATGCGCTTGGCAGGGATGGTAGGTTAATCCCGCCTGTCGAGGTCGCAGCGGCGGTGTAAGGACGGTAGGTTTATCCTGCTTACGTTGATATGTGAGGTTCGTGGCAAGAGTATCTCGCTCGCATCCCTTCGGAATCACTAGAGTGTGCAGGCATTATATCCTGGACTGTGTTTCGAGCACGATATCTCAGGGGTTCCCATTCTAAGACCGAAGGGCGACATCTCCATGGAGATGTGGTGGGTTGGCAGTTGAATCGATAATATGATATCACAGCCAATAGGTCAAGCATTCATCATGTGCATCTTCTATCTATTTGTTTGCTTTGTTTACTTGCATTGCTTGCCTATTTGTATAACATGCTTAATTGCTTTTTGAATTACTTGATATAATTGATAATTACTTGTATTTTACTTGTATGAAATTACTTGTATTTTCTACTAGGATTGAGGAGGCTCGGTGGGCGGTGGTGATGGGATCGCATGGCGGTTAGGCTGGCGAAGGCTATGAGACAGCGTTGTGGATGTTAGTTTAAAAATTTCCTAAGTTAGATTACCCTATTATATTATGGTATTTAAAGTTGCGGTTTAAATTTACTTATGTTTTAAGTCTTAATCTCATGATGGATATGAAGCTTTAGGATTTTCTTTGGCGTTCAGAAATCTTATATCTTACATTACTGTGCACTGTTACCATACTGAGAACCTCTGGTTCTTATTCTATATTTTGTTGTTATTTTTCAGATGCATGTCGCAACCCACCTCGGTGAGTTACTTGATGGTGACAGAGCAGAGGACCTTTATCATATTTTGGAGTCTTTTGGCTATTTTGTTTTAAGTTCTCTCACTTTTGTATTTATATTTGCTTTAGAGGCTTACTTTGAAAGAGATATTCTGTATATGCTGTTTTAACTCGTAAAACTCTGTATGTTTGTATAACACTAGTTGGCCTATACTCCGCAGGCTAAGGCTAGTTCCTTATGACTATTATATCATCTTATATACTTATATTTTGTTGTCTTATATCTAAATCTTGTGCCTTAAGTTTGTGTAGCTTTGTGTGAATGTTTCGCACTTTTCAAACTCTATTTTGAGCTTAATTATTCATCAGGCTTCTAGAATGATTATTTCTTTCTATATATCAATATGTATAAGCTTTAGAATTGTCGTAACCTTTGATTAACCTTTGCTTTACGACGCGAGGTAAGGCTTAGGATAATTAGGGTGTTACAAAATGCAATTGAAAAATCCTTGCCGATGACACAACATTGATAGTGTGTTTGGCATATCTTGAACAAAGTTTTATAAAAATTAGGAGCATACAAGCAATCTAAAGAGATTAGTGCTGAGATGAAACATATTATGTGGAAGTCTAGGTCAAATGAGACATTTGAGAGCTCTTGGATTGATTTTTTTAGTTGATTGAATTTGTATGATAATAATTGGTTAGCGGGTATTTTATGAGTTTGATTATCTTATATCTGATATTTGATTATTTATTTAATCAATATGCCTTACAAGTTTGATTTTGCACATTTTATGTTTTTAAGTTTTATGAAGAACGTGACAAATGGGTCCTTGTTTTTTTCAACAATAATTTTTGGTAGGCATGTGTAGCATTCAAAGGCATACATGCATCTATGAAAGGCTACATAACTTTAAAGAGCAATTTGCAACAATTTGTAATGCAATATGACAATTGCCTTACAAATAAAGCCCAAAAAGAATATGAATTGGATGCTGTTACCCTCAATACCATTATCCCTTATGCTATTGCCTCCTCTATTGAGAAACAATTTCAAAAAGGAATATACTCATGGCATGTTTAGTGAGTTTCAAAAAGAGCTTAGGACAAAGGCTAATTGCATCACAACAAGAGAGCATGAGGAGGGATATATTGTCACTTACAAGGTTATAGAAGAGATTGAGCATGATGATAAGATATTTGATTCTATGTATGAAGTGCTATTTGATTTCTCAACTCTAGATGCTTGTTGCCAATGTCATCTTTTTTAGTCAAAGGGAATGTTATGTCGCTATAGTCTTTCTGTCCTTGGTCTTGAAAGAGTGAAGAAATTGCCAGACAAGTACATACTTGATCAGTGGAAGAAAACTTTAAAGCGCAAGCACAATAGTATAAAGTCTAGTCATGATCCAAGTCGTTTAGAGCCCGTAAAGAAACAATATAATGAGATATACAAGAAATTTTACAATATTGCTAAAGTAGTTGCTGCATTCGAGAAACTCACCGAGACCGTACGTCGTGTACTTGACTCGGTTTGGGTTATGTTGTTGGAACCAAAGGCCTCTATAACGGATAATGTAGATAATCAACATTCAAATGAGATAAATAAAAATAAAAATAGTTTGAAAATCCACAATCTCCAACAAGTATCATAAAAAGGTCAGAGGCGTAAGAAAAAGCTTTAATCTACTGTAGACAAAATTATTGAATAAGATAAGAAGAAGCATACCAAAATTGTGAAAGAGAAAACACAAGCAAGTTTAGTGTTTGATTAATTTTATTATTATTGCTAAAATTTTTTATTATCACATATTCAATTGCTGGACCTAAGGGAGTTTGAGCATATCTAGGATCCGCAATTGCTAACATGTTGTCAAGATAATTTGCTTGTTATAAAAGTCATAATATTGTCAAACTTAAATGATAATCAAATATCAAAACCTAAATAAAAGTTGTTATAACAAAACAAACTTACAACAAATTCATCTATTTCTTGCAAATGAGCAGCCACAGATGTGAACAAATGGTCTAAGACATCAAACTTGTTATTACAAACATTTAATGCATATAACCACTAATGGAAGTTATAACAAAAAAAGGGAAAAAAACTTAAACAAGCCATGATGAGAAATTATTTACACAAATCAGCCATTCCCAAAAATGCTTCATCAATCAACCAAACCACATTTTAATGTAATTCGAATTAGCTTCATTCAAATCTCATTTCAACATAATTCGAAGCTACTCGTTTCGAATTATAGCAAACCAAACCAACATACTAATTTGAAGTAACAAGATTCGAATTACAAAAGGCTTAATTCGAATTAGGTGGCTTCGAATTACTAGTGAGCGCAATTCCCCAAGGAGTTCGAACCTTATTGATTCGAATTAGTCACATTTTGCAACAAGTAGTAATTCGAAAGGGGTTGAATCGAATTACAAGGGATTAGGCTATATAAGGAGTTCGAACCAAGCTCATTCGAATCAGTTTTTCATTCTCATACCCCACCAAATCCCAGAGAAAACGACACTGATTCGGTCCGAGAAAGACTCGAGCAGAATACTCAGCCGATGGGGGACGATCTGAAAAGGCTATATCGTTTGGATGGAGTTGCTCATATAGTCGGGGTCATCAATGACGAGGTTAGTAGATAGAAAATTTTGTGCTAGTGGTTTATTTGAGTTAGTGGTTTTGTAGGCGGGTTATGTTAGTGGTTTATGCTAGTGGTATTGCAAGTGGTTTAGTTTAGCGGTTTTACATGCAGTTTTGTTGGCGGTTTATGTTAGTGGTTTTTGTTGGTGGTTTTGTATGCAATTTTGTTGATGGTTTATGTTCGTGATTTATGCTAGTGGTATTGCAAGTGGTTTATTTTAGAGGTTTTGCATGCATTTTTGTTGGCGGTTTATGCTTCGCTAACCAGACCCTCCTGTACGTGGGCCTAAATCCAAAGTGTGCGGTTGTGGTATTTAAGAGCACCTTGATGCATATGGATGCATCAACCCGAACCATTGGCATGATGAATGCCGAGATCACATGATAATCCAAACTTCTGTGATCGCTGGTGATGGAGGTCGCTAGACACGTATGTGGTCCGTTGTACCTTTTGACCTCCCAAATGCCCTTGCGCTGCCGGAGGCTAAGCCGAATCAACCATGTGCACCCATTCCCAAACTCAGAACACTTCTCAACATACCAGTGATAGTCAGACTCTACCACCTTATACTGTATCCCGCGTCGGATGCTGTAAGTCTTCAACTTAACACGACCTCATCCTTGTCCTGAAATTGCTGACCAACCTGAAACTCTGTCAGACCTACAGACCCTTCCGTATCTCTAGCGCCAAAACCAGCAGGCTCCCCAAGATCCCCCTCCTGCCTCATTGCATCCAAGCCCAAAGATGAAAAATATGAAGGGTACTACTGTGTGCCAGAGCTAGAACCACCTCCCACAGCAGCAGGCTCACTCGGTCCAATTTCATCGCCACTGTCATCAGCATTGATATCCAGCTCCACATCGTCGTCCACTGGATCATCCAACAATGCATCTCCAAGACTGCAGCACACTATAAAGGGGTCGGCACATAATCCCCTATTCCAACCTCGCCGCCTCTACTTCTATTGAGATCCACAGCGAACGAAGGGGAGGCGACAGGCTGGACCAGAGGTTCATACACAGGGACGGAGGAAGACGCACCCGCAGGTCTCGAGCTAGAACCGACTACCGTGGCTACAGTGGGGTATTCCAGTTCGAACCCCCTGAGCTGGATACCACGTCAACCAACTTTGCCAACAGTTCTGGTGTCCTCACTTCGGGAAACTGCTGGCGACAATGAAACAGGACCTGTAAGTCCTCATCACTATCGATCGTGAAACAATCATATTTCACGATTTCTTGGAGAACCGATATTGGAATGCGATAGAAGAACTTCTTAACCCGTTTCACGCCTTCTAGACCAAGTTTCTGTAGAACAGAACTAACAAGGTCATCATAGCTCGTTGTAGGCCTCACGAAAATACTGAGAGGATCCTTATTAGTGAACTTCTCACCGGATCGTGTTTTCCTCTTAATCGATCCTCTGTGGTAAACCAAGACTACAAAACTCTCCTTATTAGCCATTTTCCCACTCTAATGAGATCAATTTATGTTTACATCATATATATATAAGTCTGGTCCTCAGTAATTCGAACTAGCCTAGTTCGAACTGTATAGGGTGTAATTTGAATCAACATCCTTCGAATTACATAAGAATGGGTCTTCGGAAGTAAATCGAATAAGCCTGGTTCGAATTACTGTTAGTGTGTAATTCGAACCAGGTGAATTCGAATTACATGTGTGCGTGACTTTGTATAATTTGAATCAACATGATTCGAATTATATACAAATGTAGTTCAAGCTTAGCTGATTCGAACTACATATTAATGTGTTTTGGTTGATTGATGAAGCTGAATTCAGTTTGGCTAAATCATGTAAATTTGTTCTCTCCTTGGCTTATTTAGGTTTTTTGCCCTAAAAATAAGAAAATAAGTTTTCTTCCTTGCATCCTAATCTTGTCAAAATTTAAGATCCTAGACTAACATCCTATGTCAACTGATGTGTACCTCTTTTCACCCTGTTCATCTTTATAAAAATTCAACAACTGGAATTAGAATCAAATTGGTTATAAATTAGAATAGAATAAAATCTATTAAATAAAGAAAAAAGAGATACATAGTAAGATTTCTTACCAATGGGTCTGAATTCATGCAATATATATCATTTGTAAATCTTGCTTGTTAACCACCTTGATGCAAGCAAAGCAAACAATTAATAACCAAATAATCAAATTCAAGAATAAAATAAATATACTGAACAAAATATTTTGTATTACTAACCCAATTATCTATTTGATTTTGTGGCTTCATTGTTTGCGCATTAGTCCTTTTAAGGAAGACATTGTACTTGCCGCTAAATGTTGCCACGGTCTCCTTTCCATCTTTCCGTTCGTTCATCACCCGCTCGTATAACTTTTCAGTCATATCAGAATCCAACTCTAATTCCTCAACAATTGGTTCTGACACCTTCTCTATTGGCTCATCCATTGTTTGATTTAGCGATGGTGTCTTTGAACCCAACACTTGTTGAGTTGGAACATCAATTGAATCCAAGGTCGAAGGTATTGGAGGTGTTGGAAATTCAACTCTAAGGTTGAAGCTAGACATTGATGGTGAGCATGTTTCCTTTTCAGTTTCAACATTCCACCTTGGTGAGCCTGTTTTCTTTTCAGTTTCAACATTTTGCCTGTGGATAATGCAAGAAAAACCAAAGATGTAATCAAACTAGAAACATATTCATCAACCAAAATCAAACTTTAGCAACTAAAATTATCAAACAAGTAGGAATTATCACACTCACACACCAAACAAAGTTCTATTGTTTGCTACTTTAAACACAAAGGATGCCAATAAACAAAGCACATATTATTATCAAACTAACTTACTTTTCGTTGGAACTTGTGTTTTCTTCCTCCTTCTTTTCTCTTTTTGATTTTACAGAATCTTATTGTCTCAGGTCATTTTTTCCTTAATAGTATTGTCTGCCATTATTTTCTTCCCACTTTGTTAATTTTTTTTCTATCATCCACTTTAGTAGCCTCTTTTACAAACCCAGTTTGGTCTTTTGTATCAATCCCTTTCATAACCTTTTTCTTTGGTCGGATTGGCCATTCAGGTATAGGTTGCTCCTCTCTTGACATAATCAATCCCTATAACACGTGCATAATTAGTGAAATTTATTCATTATAGATAGAAAATAAAATTTTGGAGAGTGGACAATGTAAGTATCGATGGACTTTTTCTTTCTATTGCTAATTGCTCAGAAATTTTATCCTTTGTCCGAAAGAAAAGCCAAGATGGTTGGGATCCTCTCTCAAAATCAAAGGGTCCATAATTTTACTTATAGAAGTATAAAATCTAAATTCAATCAATCACAGTTAGATTATAATGAATCATGCTTTAGGTAATAATCAAGCACAAGTACATATTAGTTTAAATCAAACATACTAAGCACATATATACAACCATTCAAACTCGAGACTACTCCTAGTTTGAAGTTGGTAACGCCATTAATAAGGTGATGAGCGGATAATTTATACGCTTTTTGGCATTATTTTTAGTATGTTTTTAGTATATTCAGTTAAGTTTTTAGTATATTTTTATTAGTTTTTAGTTAAAATTCACTTTTCTGGACTTTACTATGAGTTTGTGTGTTTTTCTGTGATTTCAGGTATTTTCTGGCTGAAATTGAGGGCCCTGAGCAAAAATCTGATTCAGAGACTGAAAAGGACTGCAGATGCTGTTGGATTCTGACCTCCCTGCACTCGAAGTAGATTTTCTGGAGCTACAAAAGCCCAATTGGCGCGCTCTCAATGGCATTGGAAAGTAGACATCCTGGGCTTTCCAGCAATGTATAATAGTCCATACTTTGCCCGAGATTTGATGGCCCAAACCGGCGTGGCAAATCAGCCTCAGAATTTCCAGCGTTTAACGCTGGAACTGGCATAAAAATTGGAGTTAAACGCCCAAACTGGCATGAAAGCTGGCGTTTAACTCCAGAAAAGGTCTCTACACACAAAAGCTTCAATGCTCAGCCCAAGCACACACCAAGTGGACCCGGAAGTGGATTTTTCTGTCATTTACTCAATTCTGTAAACCTTAGGTTACTAGTTCACTATTAATAGGATCATTTGACATTGTATCGGTACCTCATGACACTTTACACGTTTCTTTGTGTACCTTCCACGGCATGAGTCTCTAAACCCCATGGTTGGGGGTGAGGAGCTCTGCTGTGTCTTGATGGATTAATGCAATTACTACTGTTTCTTATTCAATCATGCTTGCTTCCATTCTAAGATATCACTTGTTCTTAACCCGGATGAATGTGATGATCCGTGACACTCATCATATTCTCAACTATGAACGCGTGCCTGACAACCACCTCCGTTCTACCTTAGATTGAGTAGATATCTCTTGGATTCCTTAATCAGAATCTTCGTGGTATAAGCTAGAATTGATGGCGGCATTCAAGAGAATCCGGAAGGTCTAAACCTTGTCTGTGGTATTCTGAGTAGGATTCAATGATTGAATGACTGTGACGAGCTTTAAACTCCTGAAGGCGGGGCGTTAGTGACAGACGCAAAAGAATCAATGGATTCTATTCCGGCCTGATCGAGAACCGACAGATGGATAGCCATGCCGTGACAGGGTGCGTTGAACATTTCCACTGAGAGGATGGGAGGTAGCCACTGACAACGGTGAAACCCTACATACAGCTTGCCATGGAAGGAGCCTTGCGTGTTTGAAGAAGAAGACAGTAGGAAAGCAGAGGTTCAGAAGACAGAGCATCTCCAAAGCCTCAACCTATTCTCCATCACTGCAGAACAAGTACTTATTTCATAATCTTTTGCTTTTCACAATCAATCCTGATAATTTCTGATATCCTGACTAAGATTTACAAGATAACCATAGCTTGCTTCAAGCCGACAATCTCCGTGGGATCGACCCTTACTCACGTAAGGTATTACTTGGACGACCCAGTGCACTTGCTGGTTAGTTGTGCGGGATTGCAAAAGTGTGATTGCAATTTCGTGCACCAAGTTTTTGGCGCCGTTGCCGGGGATTGTTCGAGTTTGGACAACTGACGGCTTATCTTGTTGCTTAGATTAGGACTGTTTTATTTTTGTTGGTTTAGAGTCTTTTAGTTGAGTCTAGTTTCATATTTTAAGTTTGGTGTCAATTGCATGCTTTTGTTTTTCTTTTAATTTTCGATTTTGCATGTCCTTAGTCCCTTTTTGATACATAAAAGTTCTAAGTTTGGTGTCCTCTTTGTGTTTCTCCCTTAAAAATTTTCGAAAATTAGAGTTTGATTTTCTAAAAATTTTAAGTTTGGTGTCATTTTGTTGTTTTTCTCTTTCCTCTTTTCAAAAATCAAATCTTTATCATAAAAATTTTTCAATCATATCTTTTTAATTGCTAATTTCAAAATCTTTTTAATTAACTAATTGATTCAGTTTTCAATTTGCTTTGATCTTATTTTCTTTTAATTTTCGAATTTTTATTTTATTTTTCTCTTGTTTTATTTTATTTTATCTTTTTCGGATTATTCAAAAAAAAAAAACACAAAATTTTATCTGTTTGCAATCCATATCATTTCCCTTTATCCATTATGGAACTAAGTGGGATTGATCAGTCCAGAAGGACTCTGGGGTCATATGCCAACCCCATTACAGCTGCATATGAGAGTAGCATATGTACACCTCCCATCAAAGTAAGCAGCTTTGAGCTAAATCCTCAACTCATTATCATAGTGTAGCAAAATTGCCAGTATTCCGGTCTTCCACAGGAAGAACCTACTGAGTTTCTGGCACAGTTCTTACAAATTGCTGACACAGTACATGATAAAGAGGTGGATCAGGATGTCTACAGACTATTACTGTTTCCATTTGCTGTAAAAGATCAAGCTAAAAGGTGGTTGAATAACCAACCTACAGCAAGCATAAAGACATGGAAACAGTTATCAGACAAATTCCTGAATCATTTTTACCCTCCAAAGAGGATGACACAGCTAAGGCTGGACATCCAAGGCTTTAAACAAGAGGATAATGAATCTCTTTATGATGCCTGGGAGAGGTATAGAGGTATGCTAAGAAAATGCCCCTCTGAAATGTTTTCAGAGTGGGTACAGTTAGACATCTTCTACTATGGGCTTACAGAAAAAGCTCAAATGTCTTTAGACCACTCAGCTGGTGGATCTATACACATGAGGAAGACAATTGAAGAGGCTCAAGAGCTTATAGACACTGTTGCTAGAAACCAATACTTATACTCTAGCAATGAGTTCTCTCCAAAAGAAGAAGTCATGGCAGTAGTCACTGATCCTAATCCTCAAGAACAGATGATTGAGCTTAATCAACAATTACTCCTGATGACAGAACAGTTAGCCGAATTTAAAGAAATGCTCCATGAAACTAAAGTTGCTAACAAGAACATAGAACTGCAGTTGAATCAAGCAAAACAGCAGATATCTAAACAGATGACAGGAGAATGTCAAGCAGTTCAACTAAGGAGTGGGAAGACACTGAACAACACCACTCAAAAGAGTAAAAAGTCAAATAAGGAACAATTGACAGAGGATAACCAAACCACTGTTCAAAATCCCTCTGAGGACAGTAAGAGCCCAGAGAGGAATGCTATTGGCGTTCAAACGCCAGAAAAGGAGGGAAAGCTGGCGTTAAACGCCCATTCCCTGCCCAGTTCTGGCATTCAAATGCCAGAAAAGGGGGAAAAGTTGGCGTTTAACGCCCATTTTCCATCCAATCCTGGCGTTCAAACGCCAAGGGAGGATCAGACACCTGAGAGTGCTGACAGTAACCCCTCTAAAAAGGATTCTTCAACCACTTCTGTAAGGAATAAGCCTGCAGCAACTAAGGTTGAAGAATATAAAGCCAAGATACCTTATCCTCAGAAACTCCGCCAAGCGGAGCAGGATAAGCAATTTGCCCGCTTTGCAGATTATCTAAGGACTCTTGAAATAAAGATTCCATTTGTAGAGGCACTTGAGCAAATACCTTCTTATGCTAAGTTCATGAAAGAGATCTTAAGTCATAAGAAGGATTGGAGAGAAACTAAAAAAGTATTTCTCACTGAAGAATGCAGTGCAGTCATTCTGAAAAGCTTACCAGAAAAGCTTCAAGATCCAGGAAGCTTTATGATACCATGCACATTAGAAGGTGCTTGCACCAAGACAGCCCTATGTGATCTTGGAGCAAGCATCAATCTAATACCTGCATCCACTATCAGAAAGCTTGGGTTGACTGGAGAAGTCAAACCAACCAGGATATGCCTCCAACTTGCTGATGGCTCCATTAAATATCCATCAGGCATAATTGAGGACATGATTGTCAAGGTTGGGCCATTTGCCTTTCCAACTGACTTTGTGGTGCTGGAAATGGAGGAGCACAAAAGTGCAACTCTCATTCTAGGAAGACCTTTCCTAGCAACTGGACGAACTCTCATTGATGTCCAAAAAGGGGAAGTAACCCTGAGAGTCAATGAGGATGAGTTCAAGTTGAATGCTGTAAAAGCTATGCAGCATCCAGACTCACCAAATGACTGCATGGGCGCTGACATTATTGACTCTCTGGTAGAAGAGATCAATATGACTGAAAGCCTAGAATCAGAGCTTGAGGACATCTTCAAGGATGCTCAACCTGATCAAGAAGAACCAGAGGAAACAAAGGAATTTTCGAAAATTCCTCAGGAGGAGGATAAGCCTCCCAACCCTGAACTCAAACCACTACCACCATCCTTGAAGTATGCATTTCTGGGAGAGAGTGACACTTTTCCAGTGATTATAAGCTCTGCTTTGAATCCACAGGAAGAGGAAGCACTGATTCAAGTGCTAAGGACACACAATACAGCTCTTGGGTGGTCCATAAGTGATCTTAAGGGCATTAGCCCAGCTAGATGCATGCACAAGATCCTGTTGGAGGATAATGCCAAACCAGTGGTCCAACCACAAAGGAGGCTAAATCCAGCCATGAAGGAGGTGGTGCAGAAAGAGGTCACTAAATTACTAGAGGCTGGGATTATTTATCCTATTTCTGATAGCCCCTAGGTGAGCCCTGTCCAAGTTATCCCCAAAAAGGGAGGCATGACAGTGGTTCATAATGAAAAAAATGAACTGGTTCCTACAAGAACAGTCACAGGGTGGCGTATGTGTATTGACTACAGAAGGCTCAATATAGCCACCAGAAAGGATCATTTTCCTTTACCATTCATAGACCAAATGCTAGAAAGACTAGTTGGTCATGATTATTACTGCTTTTTGGATGGCTATTCAGGTTACAACCAAATTGCAGTAGATCCTCAGGACCAAGAGAAAACAGCATTTACTTGCCCTTCTGGCGTGTTTGCCTATAGGAGGATGCCTTTTGGTCTGTGTAATGCTCCTGCAACCTTTCAGAGATGCATGTTATCCATCTTCTCTGATATGGTGGAGAAATTCCTGGAAGTCTTCATGGATGACTTCTCAGTATATGGAGACTCATTCAGCTCCTGTCTTAATCACCTAGCACTTGTCCTGAAAAGGTGCCAAGAGACTAACCTGGTTTTGAACTGGGAGAAATGTCACTTTATGGTGACTGAAGGAATTGTCCTTGGGCACAAAATTTCAAGCAGGGGAATAGAGGTGGATAAGGCAAAGGTAGAGGTAATTGAAAAATTACCACCACCTGCCAATGTTAAGGCAATCAGAAGCTTTCTGGGGCATGCAGGATTCTACAGAAGGTTCATAAAGGATTTTTCGAAAATTGCAAAACCTTTGAGTAACCTGCTAGCTGCTGACACGCCATTTGTGTTTGACACACAGTGTCAGCAAGCGTTTGAGACCCTGAAAGCTAAGCTGGTCACAGCACCAGTCATCTCTGCACCAGATTGGACATTGCCATTTGAATTAATGTGTGATGCCAGTGACCATGCCATTGGTGCAGTGTTGGGACAGAGGCATAACAAACTTCTGCACGTCATTTATTATGCTAGCCGTGTTCTAAATGATGCACAGAAAAATTACACAACCACAGAAAAAGAATTACTTGCAGTGGTTTATGCCATTGACAAGTTTAGATCTTATCTAGTGGGATCAAAGGTGATTGTGTACACTGACCATGCTGCTCTTAAATACTTACTCACAAAGCAGGATTCAAAACCCAGGCTTATAAGATGGGTGTTGCTTCTGCAAGAGTTTGATATAGAAATAAGAGACAGAAAAGGGACAGAGAACCAGGTAGCTGATCATCTGTCCCGAATAGAACCAGTAGCTGGGGCGTCCCTCTCTTCTACTGAGATCTCTGAGACTTTCCCAAATGAGCAACTCTTTGCCATTCAGGAAGCTCCATGGTTTGCAGATATTGCAAACTATAAAGCTGTGAGGTTCATACCCCAGGAGTACAGCAGAGTGCAAAGAAATAAATTAATCTCAGATGCCAAGTACTACCTATGGGATGAGCCATATCTCTTTAAGAGATGTGCAGACGGAATGATCCGCAGATGTGTACCCAGAGAAGAAGCACAAAGGATCCTATGGCATTGCCATGGATCACAGTATGGAGGACATTTTGGAAGTGAGCGAACAGCCACTAAAGTCCTCCAATGTGGCTTCTACTGGCCTACTCTCTATAAAGATTCCCGAGAGTTTGTGCGTAACTGTGACAGTTGCCAAAGAGCTGGTAACTTACCTCACGGATATGCCATGCCTCAACAAGGGATATTAGAGATAGAACTGTTTGATGTATGGGGAATTGACTTCATGGGGCCATTCCCACCATCATACTCAAACACTTACATTCTGGTGGCAGTGGACTATGTATCTAAGTGGGTAGAAGCAATTGCTACACCCACTAATGATACCAAGACCGTGCTGAAATTCCTCCAGAAACACATCTTCAGCAGGTTTGGTGTTCCCAGAGTACTAATCAGTGACGGGGGCACTCATTTCTGCAATAGACAGCTATACTCTGCTATGGTTAGATATGGAATTAGCCATAAAGTGGCAACTCCGTATCATCCACAGACAAATGGGCAAGCTGAAGTCTCTAACAGAGAGCTAAAAAGAATCCTAGAACGGACTGTGATAGCCCAAAGAAAGGATTGGGCAAAGAGCTTGGATGATGCTCTGTGGGCATACAGAACAGCATTCAAGACTCCTATAGGAACCTCTCCATACCAACTGGTGTATGGGAAGGCGTGTCATCTGCCCGTGGAACTGGAACATAAAGCCTACTGGGCAACCAGATTCCTAAACATAGATGCTCAGTTAGCTGGTGAAAAAAGATTGCTCCAGTTAAATGAGCTAGAGGAGTTCAGACTCAATGCCTTTGAAAATGCAAAAATTTATAAGGAAAAGGCAAAGAAGTGGCATGACAAGAAGTTGTCAACCAGAGTCTTTGAGCCAGGACAAAAAGTTCTGCTCTTCAACTCTAGGCTCAAATTGTTTCCAGGAAAACTTAAATCCCGGTGGAGGGGTCCGTATGTGATTACAGGAGTGTCACCATATGGATATGTTGAGCTTCAGGATATTGATTCTGACAAAAAGTTCATTGTTAATGGACAGAGAATCAAGCATTATCTTGAAAGCAATTTTGAGCAGGAGTGCTCAAAACTGAGACTTGAGTGAGTCTCAGTAAAGGTCCAGCTAAAGACAGTAAAAAAGCGCTTGCTGGGAGGCAACCCAGTCATTAGGAGGTTATATGATTTGTTTTTACAGAGGCAAGTATCAAAAATGAAGGAATTCACAGAGTTACAGAAGGATTCAGCTTAAAAAGCAGAGAAAAAGAGCTTGCTGGCGAAAAAACACCAGTAAGGGGCATTTTGGGCGTTAAACGCCAGAATGGGTACCATTCTGGGCGTTTAACGCCAGGAATGATGCCATTTTGGGCGTTAAACGCCAGAATGGGCACCATTCTGGGCGTTTAACGCCAGGTGTGCAGCATCCTGGGCGTTTAGCAAAACGCCCAGTGATAAAGGAATTCTGGCGTTTAACGCCAGCCAGGGCACCTGGCTGGGCGTTAAACGCCCCAAAGGGGCAACAAATGGGCGTTAAACGCCAGAATGGATGCCATTCTGGGCGTTTAACGCCAGAAAGGTGGGGGGGACCAAGATTTTGTTTTCCAATCAAATTTTTTCAAACTTTCCTTTTCTTACCCATACTTTTCTACATAAACCCATCTCAACCTTTCATAACTCATTTTAAAATCCTCACAAATCAAAAACATTCTTCAAATCCCTCTCAAATCAATCCCAAATCTTATTCAAAAACTCACCCTTTTTTCAAATTCTCTCCATATCTTCTCAAATCTCTTCTTAATTTTTTTCGAAATCTCCTTTCCCCCCCCCCCTTATAAGAACACGTTCGGCCTCACCATTCCCCCACACCATTCGAATTTGCTCTTCTCCTCTCTCTTCTCCTTCCTTTCTTTTGCTTGAGGACAAGCAAACCTCTAAGTTTGGTGTGCTTTTCTGTGATCACTAAAGCCAAGATTCATCAATTTCATGGCTCCTAAGGGAAAACAAACCAATTTAAGAGGAAAGAAAGAGAATAATCCAAAGAATCTTTGGAATCAAGAGAAGTTCTTAACCAAAGAACATGAAGACCATTATCACAAAATAATGGGTCTGAGGTCAGTGATCCCGGAAGTAAAATTTGATCTGAAAGAAGATGAATATCCGGGGATCCAAGAGAAAATTCGAAACAGAGGATGGGAAGTTCTAACCAATCCTGAGATAAAGGTTGGAAGGAATATGGTTCAGGAATTCTACTCAAATCTGTGGCTAACAGATAAGCAGAGAATGACTGGAACCGCTTACCATACTTACAGAACCATGGTCAAAGGGAAAGTTATGTACTTCCATCTGGACAAAATAAGAGAAATCTTCAAATTGCCTCAACTGCAAGATGATCCTGACTCCTTTAATAGGAGAATGGTGAGAGCAGATAAAGGGTTGGATCAAGTTCTAGAGGACATATGCCTCCCTGGAACCAAGTGGATAACCAATTCTAAGGGTGTCCCAAACCAACTCAAGAGGGGAGACCTCAAACCAATTGCAAGAGGTTGGCTAGACTTTATTGGGCGTTCCATACTGCCCACTAGCAACCGTTCTGAGGTCACTATCAAGAGAGCAGTGATGATTCATTGCATTATGCTTGGAAAAGAAGTGGAGGTTCATCATGTGATTGCTTGTGAGATCTACACAATTGCAAATAAGAATTCCACTGAAGCCAAATTGGCTTATCCAAGCTTGATCTCCTTGCTCTGTAAAGAGGCCGGGGTAAAGATGGGAGTAGATGAATTCATACCCATTGAACATCCAATCACCAAGAAGTCAATGGAAGGACAAATGCAAGACAACTCTATCAAAAGGAGGGCACAGGAGTTCCTCCCTGAATTCCCTGAAATTGGCTACTGGGCCAGCCTAGAAGCATCTATCAACAAGTTGCAAGAGACTATGGAGCAACTTAAGGAAGAACAGCAGAATCAAAACTGCATGCTCTGCAAATTGCTGAAGGAACAAGAGAAGCAGGGGCGTGAACTCCAAGAGTGGAAACGCCAAAAGCTTTCCTCCCAAGCTGAGGGAGCATCCACTTCTCAAAATCAAGGTTGTTGAGTCCTAACTCTGTGAAAACCTCTATCATTAGGAGCCTATTTAAATTTTTGTTTTCTATTTTTAGTTTCATTTTATATCTATTTTTGAGTCTTGTTCTTAATTCATAATTAATAAAATTTAAAGTTTATGCCTTAAAGCTATGAATGTCCTATGAATCCATCACCTCTCTTAAATGAAAAATGCTTTAATCACAAAAAAATAAGAAGTACAGGATTTCGAAATTTATCCTTGAAATTAGTTGAATTAGTTTGATGTGGTGACAATACTTTTTGTTTTCTAAATGAATGCTTGAACAGTGCATATGTCTCTTGAATTTGTTGTTTTGAGAATGTTAAAAATTGTTGGCTCTTGAAAGAATGAGGAAAAAGAGAACTGTTATTGAGGATCTGAAAAATCATCAAATTGATTCTTGAAGCAAGAAAAAAGCAGTGAATACAAAAAAAAATATATTTCGAAAAAAAAAGAAAAAAAAAGAGAAAAAGAAAGAAAAAGAAAGGAATAAGGTTGTGAACCAAGGCAAAAAGAGTGTGCTTAAGAACCCTGGACACCTCTAATTGGGGACTCTAGCAAAGCTGAGTCACAATCTAAAAAGGTTCACCCAATTATGTGTCTGTGGCATGTATGTATCTGGTGGTAATACTGGAAGACAGAGTGCTTTGGGCCACAGCCAAGACTCATACACTAGCTATGTTCAAGAATCATTATACTTAACTAGGAGAATCAATAACATTATCTGAGTTCTGAGTTCTTATAGATGCCAATCATTCTGAACTTCAAAGGATAGAGTGAGATGCCAAAACTGTTCGGAGGCAAAAAGCTACTAGTCCCGCTCATCTAATTGGAACTATGTTTCTTTGATATTTTGGAGTCTATAGTATATTTTCTTCTTTTTATTCTATTTTGATTTTCAGTTGCTTGGGAACAAGCAACAATTTAAGTTTGGTGTTGTGATGAGCGGATAATTTATACGCTTTTTGGCATTGTTTTTAGTATGTTTTTAGTATATTCAGTTAAGTTTTTAGTATATTTTTATTAGTTTTTAGTTAAAATTCACTTTTCTGGACTTTACTATGTGTTTGTGTGTTTTTCTGTGATTTCAGGTATTTTCTGGCTGAAATTGAGGGCCCTGAGCAAAAATCTGATTCAGAGACTGAAAAGGACTGCAGATGCTGTTGGATTCTGACCTCCCTGCACTCGAAGTGAATTTTTTGGAGCTACAGAAGCCCAATTGGCGCGCTCTCAACGGCATTGGAAAGTAGACATCCTGGGCTTTCCAGCAATATATAATAGTCCATACTTTGCCCGAGATTTGATGGCCCAAACCGGCGTGGCAAATCAGCCTCATAATTTCCAGCGTTTAACGCTGGAACTGGCATAAAAATTGGAGTTAAACGCCCAAACTGGCATGAAAGCTGGCGTTTAACTCCAGAAAAGGTCTCTACACACAAAAGCTTCAATGCTCAGCCCAAGCACACACCAAGTGGGCCCGGAAGTGGATTTTTCTGTCATTTACTCAATTCTGTAAACCTTAGGTTACTAGTTCACTATTAATAGGATCATTTGACATTGTATCGGTACCTCATGACACTTTACACGTTTCTTTGTGTACCTTCCACGGCATGAGTCTCTAAACCCCATGGTTGGGGGTGAGGAGCTCTGCTGTGTCTTGATGGATTAATGCAATTACTACTGTTTCTTATTCAATCATGCTTGCTTCCATTCTAAGATATCACTTGTTCTTAACCCGGATGAATGTGATGATCCGTGACACTCATCATATTCTCAACTATGAACGCGTGCCTGACAACCACCTCCGTTCTACCTTAGATTGAGTAGATATCTCTTGGATTCCTTAATCAGAATCTTCGTGGTATAAGCTAGAATTGATGGCGGCATTCAAGAGAATCCGGAAGGTCTAAACCTTGTCTGTGGTATTCTGAGTAGGATTCAATGATTGAATGACTGTGACGAGCTTCAAACTCCTGAAGCGGGGCGTTAGTGACAGACGCAAAAGAATCAATGGATTCTATTCCGGCCTGATCGAGAACCGACAGATGGATAGCCGTGCCGTGACAGGGTGCGTTGAACATTTCCACTGAGAGGATGGGAGGTAGCCACTGACAACGGTGAAACCCTACATACAGCTTGCCATGGAAGGAGCCTTGCGTGTTTGAAGAAGAAGACAGTAGGAAAGCAGAGGTTCAGAAGACAGAGCATCTCCAAAGCCTCAACCTATTCTCCATCACTGCAGAACAAGTACTTATTTCATAATCTTTTGCTTTTCACAATCAATCCTGATAATTTCTGATATCCTGACTAAGATTTACAAGATAACCATAGCTTGCTTCAAGCCGACAATCTCCGTGGGATCGACCCTTACTCACGTAAGGTATTACTTGGACGACCCAGTGCACTTGCTGGTTAGTTGTGCGGGATTGCAAAAGTGTGATTGCAATTTTGTGCACCATAAGGCAATCGACAATACACCTAATCTAATTGTACTTCACTGAATTGTCGACGTTAATTACTAATGACAGATTTTTATCCTGAGTCATTGTTGTATTTATTGGCAACAAATGTTACCAATGTACACAATGAGAAAGCTCTCCTAAATCTAGGACTCTCTCTTGAATTTTGTAGCATAATTCTCTCAAATCTTTTAGAGTTTTTTTCTTGAATTCTAAAAGCATGGGCTCATGCTCTTCAGTTACCTCCTTGAATAAGGCACCTATTTTGAGAAAAATAATGAGTTTGATTATTATTTTCCGTACATTTGATAACTAATAAAATGAAATATATAAATAAAAGAGCAATCCTAATTAATAAAACCAAAGAATCTTATCTGATTTCAATTATTACCATATGAAGGCAATCCTAAGACAGCTCTAACTGATTCCAAAGTAACATCTACTTTTTCTATTGGGTTGAGAAGATGAAACTTAGAGGAATTATAAGTGTTTACAATGGCCAAAATCAAATCATGGTTTAAATTTCCCTTGGGAAATACCCAAGAGGGATCCAAACCTTATTGCTCATACCTCCTTGCATTGCACAACATTCAAGTAGTCTGAAAAAAGTGTGGCCAACAAATTTGGCATGCATCCCGTGTCAATATAATACTACATCGATGAAAATGAATTTTGTCAACATAGGAAACAAGATAAAGACAAATATAGATGTCAAATAAAAAACAAAAAGCTAAAGACAATATACCTTTCTCCACTCCGTCCCCTTTGATGTGTCTTTCGGTACGTTTTTTTACTTTCTTTTCTTTAATACTAAAAAAAATAATCATTTATACCCATGAATTTTGTGAACGCTAACAAAAGTACCCATCAAACAAAGAAACTAATGTTATACCCGTGAAAAATAGGTTTCGTATGACAAAAGTACCCAAACCCTAATATTTTGTTGACTTTTTAATAAAATTTCCAAATTACTCCCTTATCTTCAACCTCAACTCTACCCTATCTCTTTTTTCCCAAATCCTAAAATTTTCCAACCCTATCACCAATGGCTCCCCTGATTACCATCACTTCCCCTCCCTTCAGACCTTCGCCAACTCTGACACAACGGGCTTACCAGCTAATGGTTGCATCGATGACAAGAAACTCAAGTTCTTGATCTATGGGCCATCGCCTGGATTGGCAGCCTCTTTGACAAGCTCTGTGAAGCCCAAAGTATCCCCTTCGTGTATGGCACTAGCCACCTAGAGAATTGCTCCTCCCTGGAGGCGGACATTGCCACTGTGAACCCCCGCCATGTCTTTAATGCTGCCGACATGATCGGCAGGCCCAACGTGGACTGATGTGAGTCTAACAAGGTGGAGGTCATCCACAGAAACGTGGTTGGCACCCTCACCTTGGCCGATGTGTGCCGCGAGAATGGCCTCACTCTTATCAACTACGCCACCGGGTGCATCTTTGAGTACGACTCTGTCCATACCCTAGGATCTGGCATTGGCTTTGAAAGATACCCCCAACTTCATTGAATCCTTCTACTCAAAGACCAAACCCATGGTATACATTTAAATCCCTCCAATCCAAAGTCACATCACATGTTGAAATGTGTTGAAATGTGTGTTGTGGTTTGTGTTGGAATTAATATATAATAAAATAATATTGTGAGTTTTTTTTATGGTGTGCGTGGTAGGTAGAAGATCTGCTACCGAAACTACGAGAATATGTGCACGTTGAGAGTAGAAAAGTTCTTAACGCAGGTAACGAGAGAGTCGGTGTTAGCTAAGGACTGAGGGAGAGGAGAGGCAGTGGTAATCAGGGGAGCAATTAGTGGTGGTAAGGGTTGTGAAAGTTTTGAATTTGGGAAAGAAGAAAAGGGACGGAGTTGAGGTTGTAGATAAAGGATAATTTGAGAATTTTATTAAAAAGTCAATAAAAATTGGGGTTTCGATACTTTTGTTACACAAAACCTATCTTTCATGGGTATAACGTTAGTTTCTTTATTTGATGGGTATTTTTGTCAGTGTTCGCAAAGTTTATGGATACAAATAATTGTTTTTTCTTTTTTTGTCCATGTTTCTGGTTCTCTTGGTATTCTTTACAGTGCAGTGTTCTTTCGTATTTTTCAAAATACTTAGCTATTAACAAATTCAACAATCAAAATCCAATCAAATTCAGAGAATAAAAAAAGTTAAAACTAATGCTATAATCAAACCTCAACTATGCTATAATCAAACATGCTATAATATCATGTTTTAAAATCTGAGTATAATCAAACTCATTTAACATGATAATCAAACTCAGTATAGTATGATAATTTTTAACACAAATAACTTCAATATGTAAAAAATTCAACAACTAAGTCATCACTAATGTAAGAATCAGATTCAATATATAGTTATGCTCTCATCGCAATCAAGTGATATTACAATCTAAAGGTTTTACAAAATATAATTATCTAAATTCTCCTCTTCAGTTTGATGCTATAATTACATAATAATCAAACAAACTCTAACTCAATATCACAAAAATTCAATTATAATCAAATATGCCAAAGGTAATAATCAAAATCATGTACCCTACCTCTTATAAACAAAATTACAAGTTAATAACAGAATATGGTACGTTAATTATAAGATTGTTGATCATCACCAAGTAGCGTAATGATTAATAAAAAAATTCATATAAATAAACAAAAACAAGTGATATTTAAGAAGTTTAACAACAAAGTCAATCATTAATGTAAGAAACAGATTTAATATATAGTTGTTCCCATTTCAATCAAGTGATATTACAAATAAAGTTTTTACAATCAAATCCTAACTAACGAAAAACACCTAAAACAAATAGAAAAGTAGAAAAATGAGACATAAATTAGAAAACAGAAAACAAGAAGTAGCAAAAATCAAAGCCAAAAAATAAGACCTAAATCAGAAAATACAAAAGTAGCTAAATGAGACCTAAGTCAAACAAGAAGTATCAAAATGGAATACAAGAAAAGCGAAAAACAAGCAGGTAAAAATCAAACAAGGAGAAGAAGTAGAAACTCACCTTGATGTATAGATGAAAGCAAGAATTAGATAAGGCAAAAATAGCAAAATCAGACCTAAAATCAAACAAAAAGTAGAAAAATCAAACACAAGAAGTACCAAAATAAAGCATGCATAAATTGAAGAATGAGAATGAGTAAAAACTCACCTTAATATAGAGATGAAAATTTTGAATCAAACTAGAAAAAGGAGAAAAGAAGCAGCAAAAACTAGAAGAACGTTCCTATGAATTGCAGCGTGGCTGAGAATCACGCCTGGAAGAGAACATTGCAGTTATGACAAAAAGAAAGAGGAGAGAATCGTGCACGTGAGAGAGAGAGGGAGAGGGAGAGAGAGAGGGGGGAGATTCATGCAAGAGAAGGAGAAGGAGAAGGAGGAGGGGTTTTGGGAGCATAATTGAAATTGGAAAGAGGAGGGTGCAACACGTGTTGAGTGAGACTGGGGTTTAGTTTTTAATTTTTAAATTTTTGTATTTGTATACGTATTTATATACGTTAGCTGAAATTACAGGCTGGAATTGGTGTGCATGTAGCACAACTGGAGAAAGAAACATCCAAAACTAGAAAAAATAATCATCCAAAACTAAGAAGAAGAAGAAATCCATTCACAATGCAACGAGCGCGGTGCGGCACGGCGCGGCAGTGGTGCAACTGGTGGCCAGCAGCACGATCGACAAACAAAACACCATGAGTAGGGGACGCGAGTTGTGGGGTGGAACGCAATGCGTGACATGGGCACAAGAGGGAAGTCGCGTGGGGAGGGGGAAATGATGAGCATCTTGGAGGGAATGGGAGGTTACGGTGTCGTAGATTATGGATTGGGGCATTTGGCTTGGTTTCTGAGCGCAAAACTATTTTTTTGAAATTCAAATTTAGAATTTCAGAAGTTGGCTGAGTTGGCTACACAATGAGTTAGTTACATAAACTTTGTTCTTTTACAAAAGAAAGTATAGGTAAATAACTAGGGGTGTAGCAAACTTGAGCCAACTTTTAAATTTCAAAAAACGCGCGCCCAATATTTACGTTGGGCATGTTCGTCTTCTTCTTTTTCCTCTTCTTCTTCCTCCTCTTCTTCATCTTCCTCTTCTTTTTCTTCTTCTTCCTCCTCTTTTTCTTCTTCTTCGCCAAATCCGCCCTTTGCTGCACACACGCAAGGCCGCACCACAAACTCCTTCCGCCACCCGCATGTCCATTCCGAATGAAGCAACGCCGCATGACAACCTCCTTCCGTTGACCACCGTCGCTCCCTTCGTCGCAACGTGTCCGGCCACCACGGCTCCTCTACTCACAATGCCTAGCGCCTCTGACCACCGCGGCTCCCTTCTGGCGTTGCACATCCCCATCAACCACCCACTGCAGCTCCCTCCTCCTCGTGTTGCACAACCTGTCAACCACCCTTTGAGCTGCTGCTTCTTCTTCTTTTCTTTTTAGATATTTTTTCTCATAAGTTTCATAGTTTTTCTTTATATTTTGGATGTTTTTTGTTTTTGAATTTTGGATTATTTTTTTAATTGTTTTAGATGTTTCTTGCTTAGTTTTTGGGTTTTTTTATTTTTTGGATGTTTCATTTAATTAGGCTTTAGAATTTTTAAAATAATTTTGAATATCTCATTTTTGTTAAATTTTGTATATTTTTTTGTTACATTTTGAATGTTTCCTTTTATTAGGAATTCTTAAAATGTTTTTAAAATTTTGGATGGTTTTTTTTATTAGTTTTTAGATACTTCTCATGATAATTTGAATTCGCATTTTCTCAAAAAAATTAAAAAAATGCTAATTGATTGCATTGGCTGCATTGTTTGTTAGTTCTCTAGCGGGACTGTTTACAAAAATCAATAAACCAAGATAGTTTCATTCATGTATTTATTATTTTCTTAACCAAGTGCTTGAAGACCCTAAAGTTAAAATTATTATGAATTGGTTTACTCTTGAGCTAAAAATTTTAATATGAAAAAAATTTGGAATTATACCCCAACATGAGGTTCAAGGGTGTTATTCTCGATTGTGGTGGGATCAAAACTTTCTCATCAACTGCGAAAAAGATAAATATAATTGTTTAATTATTTATAGTATCTCATTGTATGCGAGATAATTTTATTTTTTTTAACATTTTGTCAATGTTTCTCGTTAAGAGTGAGATGGATTCTTTTAAAAAAATATATTAAATATAATTGAGTTTGAACTTCAATTTGATTCAAGTCTCATTTCAGATTTCAACAAATCCCACCACCATACCAAGACTAGCATTAGACTCTATATTTACTCCTTCTCATTCAGCTTTCTACCTAAAATATAATCTCATGCTATCACAACGACACAGATACAAAAACTTCAATCCAAGCACAAGAAAACACACGATAAACACTACCTACAAACGACAAAAAATAACCAATACCAAATTACTTTGCTCACAAGAACACCAAAAAAAAAAAAAATACCAACAACGCACAAATTTCAAAACACAACATCAAACATGTACAAAAGTACAAAACAATAAGAATCATAACAATGGTAAAAACTTTTTTTCCTTTATTTCCAAATCATAATCCATCTTATCTTCCCTTATTTTACCTGAGCCCTATTCACCATATAAACTGCCTATCTTTATATTTCTTTTTTGTGTTTATATGTGTGTCGTCATGAAAGTATCTTATCTCCAACGAGATGATAGTGTCAGTAGACTCAACACATTGTGATTTATGAGAAACTGGAGAAACTGCTAAAGGATCCCAATTTTTTGCGATCTACATGATATCAGTGTTAGGTGTTTTCAAAATGTGTGTCATAACTACAGCTTCTCACGGTTTGAGTGGCGCCATCGTCAAATCTTGAATAAACTATCATGTGTACCCATAATAGATACAAATGTTGATAAATGTACCTATCAAATAAGAAAACGACCATTGTACCCATAAAAAATGGGTTCCGTGTGACAGAAATATCCAAACCCTAAAAAACTATTAAAAAAATCCCAAATTACGCTTTTTTCCACCACTGCCACCATTGCCACCATCTCTCTCTCTCTCTCTCTCTCTCTAAATCTTCTTCCAACTCTTCGGTGAGTGTTCCAATTTCAAAAACTCAGTTTCAAAGCCAAGCCATGAAGCAGCATCTCCAAATTCACTTCACCCATTGCAGTCACCACAGGAACCATTGTGATCACAGTAGCAACATTAGGAACCAAGCATAATCGAGTTCCATGAAATCAAGTTTTTTCGAAGCATTTTCTCAAATACCTTGAACGCACTCTCCACAAACCCACACTTACCATACATAGCAATAAGTGCATTTTCCACAAAAGAATTAGAGCACAGTCCCAGTTTCAAAGCAAGTGCGTGAAGCGCTTTCTCGAGCTCCACCTCCATGAACCCAGCGCAGGCTTTGACAGCACACGGCAGCATGAAATTGTCCGACAGAAACCCTGCCACGGGGACCAATTCAACGAGAAGCAAAATGATGTTGCGGTAGAGTGCGTAATTGTTGAGGAGCACGTTGTAGAGGAATATGTCCTTCTTATTGAAAAAATTGTGGAACATTGAGCGTGATTCGGAGGATGAGCCGTATGCGTAGAGTACATAGTGATCAAGCGGGTAGTGAGAAACTTGACAAGATTTGAAGAAAGAAAGAACCGAATGAAATGATAAAAAAAAAAAGAAAGGAGAAAAGGAGGGGATCGTCGGCGGAGCACTCACCGGAGAGTTGGAAGAAAATTTAGAGAGAAATAAAAAAAGTGAGTGAGAAAGAATGATAATAACAGTAAAAAAAAAGACAATTAAAAATTTTTTAGTAATATTTTAGAAGTTAAATATTTGTATCATGTGAAACTCATTTTTTATAAGTATAATGATCACTTTTTTATTTAATAAATATATTTATCGTCATTTATATTTTTTTATGAATATATATAATAATTATTCGTCAAATATTTATTCTCTATGAAAAAACCCACTCATCTGTTCAACACCAAAATCAAACCAATATAAAACATAATTTCTGTCATCCTGGTTCACGCCACATAAACACCCTCTTTCATAGATCAAAGACATTATAATTATAGTCTTGTACTCTTGTTTCAGCAATTCGCACAACTTATGATCGTATAACTAATAATCCCGGAATAATAAAATGAAGAAAATGGATTATGTTATTCTCAATTTCTCACTTAATTTTTTTAGTTACATACTTACATTATTCTCAATTTCTCATACAAGTTTATAAACAAAAACGAATATATACAATTATCCATCTAAAAGAAAAGGAAAATGTAATTTGTATCTTCCTAATTAATTGCAGAGAAAAAATATTTAATTATTTATGACCTCAGACGGTAATAAAATAATCCCCAGCATTCCGCTCACTCTTTTTAATCAGTTTTTAGGTTTAATTATTTTATTCATATTTATAATTTTATTAGATTTTTAATTTGATTTTTATAATTTAAAAATATAATTAAATTTTTATATAAGATAAAAAGATTTAATTAAAAAATTTATAACTATTTTTACTAAAAAATATTTGTTTTGTGTTTAATATAAAATGAGTTATAAAATATTTTAAGAACAAATATTTTAGAATTATTTAAAAAAAACAATTAATAAGAATTTAATTACAAATTTTTATCTAAAATAAAGATCTAATTACAAATTAATTGATGAAATTATAAAACAATAAAGCTAGGTGGTCAAGCACTTCTTTAATAAGTCGAATCAAGTCATTGTGTTTTTTTTTTCATGCTTCTGAACCTACGACCTGCTGCTGCTTTTTCTTTTTTCTCTTTCTCATACCTCTTCCTCCTCAATCATCATCATCGTCGTCTTTTTCTATACGCTTCTTCTTTAACTTTGTTGTTGTTGTCGCCGTTACTGTCGCCTCTTGTCTTCCTTCTTTATCATCATTTTTCTCATCTTTTTTATCTTCTTTTTCTTTTATATATGTTAAAAAAACTATAGCACATAAATTTTGGCACACACAAAAATTAGTGTATAAAATAAAAATTTTTGAAAAGCCACATACCTAAAACATTTATACCCAACCAATAAAATACACACAGTATAAAAATTTTAGTGTACATCACATAAATTTTAAAAGATCACATGTCCAAAATATTAATACTCAAACTAACAAAATATGCATAATACATAAATTTTTAAGACTACATATTTAGAATATTGATTCATCCAACTAACAATAAAATATATTCACAGCAAAAATTTATATATTATGTACAAAAAATTTTATATTATATGAATATATTTGTGCCGTGTGAAAAATTTTATGTGCTAAAAAAAAGAGAAAAAGGCGAAACGATAATGCATGCATGCGGGGTTTTTTTTTTCACTAAACTTGTGCCAACTTAGTTGATACAAAAATGTTCGTATATATCATCACTAATTATAAATTAAAAACTACATGACTTTATAAAAAGTAGTTAACTAATTAAACCTAATTTCTATATATACCTTTTTTTATTCTTTTATGAATAAAAATTTCGGTAATTTGAGCATCAGTGTGAAGATATCTCCCCAAACCCAAATTGTTTGCACACTTTTCCACAGACTTCTACTGAGACAGGTTACTCCCATCTTTTTTATATTTCCTTCAATTATCGAACCATAAATTCTTCTTTCTTCCCTTCTTTTTGGTCAGGGGCGAATCATAAGCCTATGAGACCTATCCTTCCCTTACCTTAAAAAGAAGTCTTTAGTTTTTGGATTATATAAGCCTTTAGTAGTCTCCAAGCATAGTTTTTTAGGCCGAAAAATCTGTGTGAGCGTTGGCTTCCCTTATGTATTTTAAGGGTTTCTTCTTTTTTGCACTAAGATAACCTTAAGAAGGGAAAAATAACAAGTTCAAGAGAATGAAAATTATATATATTACCATTACTATATCACTATTCCTAATTCATACTAGGATTCAACTTTACAAGAAAATCTATTGAAGCTATCAAAATCTAAGAAAATTACAGAGGTATTGTCCTTTGTTCTAAGTGTCTTAGCCTCGGCCAACAATGAACTAGCAATCTTTTCTGCTAAATTCTCTCTCTCTGTACAGTACTTCTCCCTCATCTGTGCATTTGAGAAAACAAACTGTTAGAACAAACTGCTGCGAAATAGCACCAAATAAACTCCGAATAGAAACAAAAGTTTAGTGTAAAACCTGAAGCACTAGCTGAATTGCCTTCTTCATGCTGATGACATCCCAAAGCCCGTCACTGAAATTTGCAGATACGAAAGCATATTTACAATAGCAAAATATGAATGTGAAAGCAAATAAACTAAAATAGTTCATAGGGACTAAAGCGTTCAGAAACCAAAAAGACCAAGATTTTAATAAAGCCACTTATTTCACCCATACTAATTCTAGAAAGACATCCTCCTAAGTCGTAAGCCACAGACTGAGTATATTAAGACAAGTTCTGTTCTTCTGAAAAAGAATATTCATAAAAAGCATATATCATAAGCAAAATCACCTAGCTAGAACGGCAAAAGCCCTGCTTGCTTGATCAATATGCACAACTTGACTAATATAAGGCTCTGAGCTGAACCGGGAATCCTGCTGTTTCAGGAATTTGTCGCCAAGCATCCTTGCAAGATTTATCCCTGCATCAATGTGAGAACCAGAAACAGCAATTGCCAAGTCAATATTGAGATTGAGAAAAGTGATCCTCTTTTTTAATGAATAAAATTTTCCGCATACCATATAAACGTGTTTCCCCATCTTTCAATGGTTCACCAGTCTCTTCAATTCTCTGTCTTTCAGAATAAGTTGTTATCTTGTGATCTTCCGACATCTTGATTTGTTCCCCATTTACACTGCCAAAAATAATAATTGATGAGTTTCATATACCCATCATAGCAACAAGAACTCCGGTCCAGGTAAACCAACACATACAGCAATTGTTACATATAAGCACCTAAAAATACTGCAAAAACTTGACAAAACTTCATAATGATATGAATTACAAATAGAAAATTCCACACTCAATTCTTTTCAAAAGTTTGTTATACCTCAAAAATTCTAAAACAACAAAGGACAGGATGTTCATGTACAAAAGTATTATCCACCAATGGAGTTATAGAATGTGTCTCTCCGTCTAACAATAGACGCGAAGCAAGTCTAAACCATCAACAATATTATTTCATTTCTGATAGTCCAATTATCATCCCACCTTGGATAAACATACCTCATAACACAGGCAGAGTCTCCAACATTTGCACATTGTGCAAAGAAATTTTCACCATCAGCCCACACCAGAAGCACTGTTGCTGTACATCCCTGCAAAGAGTTTATTAAAATCTATACACGATAAATTAAAAAAAAACAACAACCAAAAAAAAAAATTTATCTGGTTAAGGACTATCCAAGATCACAGTGGAGCACATATTACCTCATAGTAATGATTCAAGCATGCTTCTGTTTGAGAAAATGCATCTCTTAGAATTTCTGAAGCATCATGAAGTGATAAAATCCGCTCCCTTTTTGATGAATCCAATAATATATTAGCAATTATCTCAGGAAAAAGTCTGAAAAAAGAAATTTGAGAAAAATTAGTAATATTTCATATACTAAGAAGAGCAAGAACCATGGATCAGGATATAAAATTGGCCTCCACTAAAATTTAAACACTAACTTGCTTGCAGATTTAGCAGCCCCATCTCCACCATGTCCATCGCAGATACCAAATAGCCCAAACTGCAAATTGGGCATTGAAGTGGGTTAGCTCCACTCCCTATATAATTGTGAGAAACAAAATATTGAAGGAATGCCATGAATATATGCAGAACCTGATCCAGCCCAGGCAGAGGCCATTGATAATAGCAAACATCTTCCATAGCAAGCTGTTTTGCTCCTCTACGCAAAGCCATGGGATCTGATGCCATACCAACTCCAAATGGAATGCATTGCTGATTTTGTGCAGCAACATGAACCTGCCATACAATAAAATAACATAGAAGTAAGTACAGGATTGTTTTACAAAAGAAGCAAATGCCATAATCTATGGCATCCAAAAATATAGGCACCACTGTATGCTCACTCCAAGTATCACCATGATAATGTAAACAATATAGCACATAGATTGTATAGTGAAGTTTCAGTTAAAATTGAGACTTATGAAGATCATATACAAGAATCTGCTTTTTTCTGAACAAAGAAAAAATAATCACACATAGCCTAATTAGTACCCCACTGTTAGGGGAGGCAGTATATTGGAAGAATAAAAACTGCTCTCTGACTCAATCTAAAAGGAAACTACAGTATGATTCAGCTTAGCTAAATTCTATATTATATGAAAAAACTTATACCCCTATATCTGTATGCAGGAAACATGAAGGAAACTGTATTTAAATAAATCTCCAAAGAAAGACTACAAAATATTCCCGTGTAAAAGTATTATTGAATAGCAATGGGATACAGGAAACTTGTTTATAGATTACCAACTAAATTTTATCCACCCATAAAACCTAAAGACAGTCCCTTCGCATCTAATATCACCAATAGAAATACAAACTTTGCATCTATAATAATCCAAAAGGTGGCAGTTAAATGAGATTCAGCCAGAACACATACACTTATGTTCGATGTTGTTCCAAGTGTTATGATATCGCCATCAGCAAGATTCACTGGATCTCCCCAAAGCCTGCTTCCAGTGTCTGGATGGTTGATTGGCCTAGAATTCAAGAGTGTTCCATTTAAGCTACCCATATCCACCAACTCCCATTTCATTTTCTGAAAAATAATTTTCAACAAGGATTACTGCACACCATAGCATACATGGTCGAAAACCCAATGCAGTTACAAGGGAACATAAGAAAAGAAAAAGAATTTTTACATCCAAATTCCAATTTATCATGGCATGCTTTCCCGAAACCTCTGAATCCTTTATCACCAAATCGCTTGGAGGAACTCTTCCCAGGGTGAGGGGCAGACCAGCAGAATTCATAGACTGTACAGAACATCGAATCCCCCGGGAAGGACCACTGATAACCTCCAGAGTAAGGCAACTTCCTGCACTCCTAACGCAGATACATGTTGACATGTTTGGCATATCAAGACAATGCAAATAACAAATAGCAGCTGCAAACAAATCAAAAGAGAGTTAAGAAATTACTTTGACCAAGGATATCTCTCTCCAGAGAGTCCAGAACCCTATTATTCTGGAGATGCTGATGGTGATGGTGATGCTTTTGTGCTTCAGCTAAGAGAGCAGGAGAAAGCCTGAGGGTTTGGCCAACATCAACAGAGTCTGCAGACATAACATCTAAAACCAAAGCATCCCCTTGCTGTGGCGCATTGCGAATCGGAAGCCTCGGCTTGCGTACAAGGCCAAGTGATCGAGGAGAGCGAAAATGAACTTCGTTGGGGTGACAAGCACCTTCGAGATCATAATCTCTGGCCAATTCATTGTTCTGATTATTGCTATTATTATTGAAGGGCAAATTGGCATCGTTGGCATCACCTTCTTCGCGAACGAGAGGTCTCTCTAGCTCACCAACAGCGACCTACAAAATTGGGGATTCAGAAGACAAGTGTTGAATCGAGGGAAGTGACGCAAGATTTGGGGATTAGGTAAGGAAATTAAATACCTTGAGGGAAGAGCGGGAAGGGGAGCGGAAGAAGAAACGCCATGGTTTGAAGAGATAAAAAAGGAAGATGAGGATGAGAAGAAGCATAAGGAGAAGGATGACAGTAACAACGGTTTGTAGCGTAGCCATCGTGATCGGTCTCTTCTTCTCTTTGTCTTCTCTCTCTTACACCTTACTCTCTTCTTCAGATTGGGTATTTGGGTTTGGGTTTGGGTTTGCGACAACCTCGCCTATGCTTTGAAATAGTCACTCTCTCTTCTCTTTTTCTTACATCCTATCAACCCACATTCACTTTTTCTTCTGCAAATTTCAAATTACTATTTATTATTTACTTCCGACATTGATATTATCAATCAATATTCTTAAATTAATCGCCTTATATTGATATTTGCATATTACTTAAATATATTACTTTTATTCTTTTACCGTTTACTTAGGAGTAGAAACAAGAATTATGGACTCAATTCCATCTCTTTTAAGTGTTATACATCAAACAATTTTCTTTTCAAATACACTTGCTTATTAGAGATTGGATGCCTACTTTGACAAGGAAAACAATCAAAGGAAACGTGAATTTAATATTTGAGTGAGTGAGTGAGCGAGCGAGCTAGGCTTGGTTCATTTTAGAGACTACAAGCATTTTATGATTTTTATCGGTACAAGTGTACAATGTAATTATAACCAATATTTTCTGTCAAAAAAATTATAATAAATATTTGTATATAAATATATATGTGATTTAATTTATTTTTAATGTATATTTATATTTTATACAGTGTCTCTTAAATTCGTCCAAGAATTTTACTACGCCGCTTCTATAGTTTCACTTTGTTTGTCTTTTTTTTGTCAAAGTCTTTTTCATCTTGATACGTGCTTCAAATATTTGTGATATGAAGAGTTCAAGTGTTATTTAGAAGATATTAATTTATATTTTTATAATGTTTAATTTTATTTGATATATTTTAATTTTATTTATTTAATTACTAGATTGGGCTTTATATTTGTGGGCTCAAGATTTTCTATATTTTAACCTAATAATAGGCTATAAATACCTCAAAAATTAGGGTAGTCGTAATATAGAATAATTTAGAGGTTTGAAAATCTCCTTTTCGATTTTGTAATGAAACCATGGTATGGACAATTGAGGTTGAGGAGTCCCTCTCTTGTTGCATCGGGGAATTGAGTAGAAGGTTGAGGAGTCCCTTCAATTCAATTTCCAAATTATGGCGTTGACAAGTTAGGTTGAGGAGTCCCTTTCTTATTGCGTCAAGAAATTGGGTAGAAAGTAGAGTGATTCTCTTTGTACTCAATTTTAACCTATCCTTTTTTGTTTTTATTTCAATTACAATTTATCTTTTCTATTCAATTTCAATTTTTGTCTTGTTTATCCTTTTATTTCTTTATCGTTTGGTATCAGAACTCAGGTATTTGATTAATTTTTATTAAACTATATTTGATCTCTTTTTAATAAAAAAAATGAGTCCAGTGTCTGTCACGTCTTTCTTTATATTTTTGTATTTGAGTTTTTCGTTTACATTTCATTATTGTTTTGTCATCATTGTTGATTTTATTATTTAAAATATAAAAAAAACATACAATGCAAAAAAAAAAAGAAAAGAAACTATACCAAAAAAAAAAAAAAGAAAATATCTTTCTTGTAATTATTGTCCTTTTCATATACTATTTTTCACTAACAAGATTCGAGGACGAATCTTTTATAAAGAGCAAGAGAATGATACGTGCTTCAAATGTTCGTGATATGAAGAGTTCAAGTGTTATTTAAAAGATATTAGTTTACATTTTTTAATATTTTAATTTAATTTGATGTATTTTTATTTTGTTTATTTAATTACTAAATTGGGCCTTATGTTTATAGGCTCAAAATTTTCTATATTTTAACCTAATAAGAGATTATAAATACCTCATAAACTAGGGTAGTCGTAGTACAGAATGATTTAGAGATTTAAAAACACCCTTTTGATTTCGTGATGAAACTATGGTGTGGACAATTGAATTTGAGGAGTCTCTTATTGCATTGGGAAATTGAGTAGAAGGTTGAGGAGCCCCTTCGATTCAATTCTCAAACTATGGCGTTGATAAGTTAGGTTGAGAAATCCATTTCATGTTGCGTCAAGAAATTGAGTAAAAAGTAGAGTGATTCTCTTTATACTCAATTTCAACTTATCTTTTTTATTTTTATTTCAATTACAATTTATATTTTTTATTTAATTTTAATTTTTATCTTTTTTATCTTTATTTTCTTTATCATTTGTTATCAGAACTCAGGTATTAGATTATTTATTATTAAGCTATAATTGTTCTTCTTTTATCATAAAAAGAGAGTCTAGTATCCCTCGCGGTCTTTCTTTAAGTTAATGTGTTCCTGTTTTCATTTGAGTTTCGTTATTGTTTTGTCATTATTGTTGATTTTATTGCTTAAAAAATAAAAAAATATACAATGCAAAAGAAAACAAAAAAAAAAAGAAAAATATATACAAAAATGAAAAGAAAAAAATTATCTTTCTTGTAATTATTGTCGTTTCATATACTATTCTTTTACCTACAAGATTCGATGACGAATCTTTTTTGAAGATGAGGAGGATGATATGTATTTCAAATGTTCGTGATATAAAGAGTTCAAGCGTTATTTAAAAGAAATTAGTTTATATTTTTAGAATATTTTAATTTAACATGATGTATTTTGATTTTGTTTATTTAATTACTAGATTGGGCCTTATGTTTGTGGGCTCAGGGTTTTCTATATTTTAACCTAATAATAGGCTATAAATACCTCATAAATTAGGGTAGTCGTAGTATAGAAAGATTTAGAGGTTTGAAAACCCTCTTTTTGGTTTCGTGATGAAACCATGGTGTAGACTATTGAGGTTGAGGAGTCCCTCTCTTGTTGCATTGGAGAATTGAGTAGAAGGTTGAGGAGTCCCTTCAATTCAATTCTCAAACTATAGCGTTTACAAGTTAAGTTGAGGAGTCCCTTTCATGTTGCGTATTTTATTGTTTAAAAAAATTAAAAAAACATACAATGCAAAAAAAAAAGAAAAATATACAAAAATAACAAAAAAATTATCTTCCTTATAATTATTGTCCTTTTCATATACTATTTTTTGACCTACAAGATTCGAGGACGAATCTTTTTTGAAGAGGAGAAGAATGATGCGTGCTTCAAATGTTCGTGATATGAAGAATTCAAGTGTTATTTAGAAGATATTAGTTTATATTTTTAGAATGTTTTAATTTAATTTGATGTATTTTTATTTTGTTTATTTATTTACTAGATTGGGCCTTATGTTTGTGAGCTTAGGATTTTTTTTATTATAACCTAATAATAGGTCATAAATACCTCATAAATTTGGGTAGTCGTAGTATAGAATGATTTAGAGGTTTAAAAATCCCCTTTTTGGTTTTGTGATGAAACCATGGTGTGGACAATTGAGGTTGAGGAGTCCCGTTCTTGTTACTTCGGAAAATTGAATAGAAGGTTGAGAAGTCCTTCCGATTCAATTTCCAAACTATGGCGTTGACAAGTTAGGTTAAGGAGTCCCTTTCTTGTTGCGTCAAGAAATTGAGTAGAAAGTAGAGTGATTCTCTTTGTACTAAATTTCAACCTATCCTTTTTGTGTTTTGTATCACCCTACCATACAGAGTCTTATGCTTAAGTCATAATTCAGAGATGGCAATGTATTACGACCTCTAAAATAAAAATTTAGTACATATAGTAGTGTGAATAATGATTATAACTAGGAGCCTTTGAAGAAAAAAGGGGTAGAACCAAAAATCGTAACTCACAAAGCGCAACACTCCGATCGATAACGTAACGAACAAGGATAAACCAACGCAAGATTATATATATACAAAGAAGTGTCAAAAACATGAATATCAAAACTCATAATCTGGGTGCGAAGATAACCAGCCCAAGCATAGTAATATATACATGTAAATAAAGTAAGAAACCCCAAGAAAACCCGAAGGGACACAAATACAGAAAACCTATTCTCCAAAATCCCCTCTAAGAGGAGTCGTCACAGTTTGTATTATTTACTGGAGATAAAAGTATCTAAGCAAAACATATAAACCAAAATAGAGTCCCGAGAACAAGGATCTTCGCTAATCCAGAAGTCTCCAGCATGCTTCAGTGAGAAGCCTCACGTCATGCATCTGAAAAACCACAAAATTTGTGTAGGTGAGAACCGGAGGTTCTCAGTATGGTAACAGTACCCACATATCTAACATGTAATGCCCTGGAAAAGCCAAAGACAATCCTAGAACTTCCACCAGATAAATCAAAGTTTATAAATAGGCTAAACCATAAATGGCAACTGACTAAAGATTCTTTAGTCTAACTAATACTTCCCTTTCCAAATCTTTTAGACCTCCCAACCACCAGCAATAGTATATTATAGCAAATACAGTTATATCAGACAAGAGATATACAAATAAAAACAGATAAGGCATTTAGACAATTAGCAAGTAATATGCAGTCAAATAGGCAATATAAAACAATTCACATAGTATGCATATGATGAATGTCTGTTCCTAATGGCTGATGATATCATCAGTCGGTTATATAGCCAACTCGACAAGTCCTGGTATCTAACCATTAGACTGTCCCTCTGTTGTGCATCCCCAACTCGAGTTATACTCAACATAATCGTGATCATAATCATGATCCATATCCAACACCCTCACTGATGTATATTCACGGGGGCGAGCTCATCCGGAACTTTCACAGTGTCTGGCCACCCTTACGATATAGGGTCAGCAGAATATCAAGTCTCTACCTGGAGCACGTAGTGGCTAGCCACTGCTTTCACCCAGGAAAACTCGTATCTCAGATAGTGGAAGTGCAACATTCACAATTCATTCAATAGTATATATGCATTTATAATCGGCCATAATCAATAATGGCTCCGCCATTACTCGGCAACAACTCAGCCATCCGGCTCACGGTTCAATCCAGACCCAGCCAATTTATCAATAAATACAGTCCTTCGGCTCATGACACACACAGCACTTCCACTGCCATCCTCCGTATCTCATATAATCATCTTTGATCATCATTGATCATAACTTTTTCCCTTGCTTCATTCGCAAGTTACCACATCCCTTAGCTCATTTATCATTGTTAGGCATATCATAATAATTTAATACATAAGGGGTGAGTTCGGAGGCTTAAAAGTATGAAATTTAGCTTTTTAAACTCAAAAATCAACTTTGGCATGAAAACAGTGCCATGCGTATGCGTCCTCCACGCACACACGTGGATGGCCACAAAGTTCATCGACGCGCATGCATTGTCCACGCGCATGCATGGATTGAAAAACAGCCAAACGACGCGTACGCGTCAGCCACGCGTACGCGTAGGTGCGTTTGTGCCCCACACACAAGACTGGCACAACTCTCGGAAAAATGGCTGGGCATTAGGTGCAGCGTATCGCGCGCACGCGTGAGCAACGCGCCCGCACGAATGGCGCGTTTCTGAAAAAAGAAAACGATGCGTATGCGTCAAGCACGCCTACGCGTGAGGGGCTATTCTACTAAAAAATTTTCTAAGTTAAAAGCTGCAGAATTCACAGATTCAACCCCAATCTTCTGACAGACATAACTCCTTCATTTTAAATCACTTTTTGCCCGCTCTTTAAACGGCATGGACATCCTGAATCCAATTTCATTTCTAAATAAGTTTGGCACAAAACGGAGATCCGGAGTCCAAGTTATGCCCCGTCAAAGTATGCCCAAGAATCATAATTTCATATAAAACCACAAAGTGCCATTTTCAAAACAAGACATTTTCAACCCTTTTCAAAATCAACCAGAGCATGCCAATTTCAGCCCTTTTTAAAATCAATCAAAATATACCAAAATCAACATCAACCCTCCTCAACTCACACATTAACATTTTCCTTAAAATAACAAAACCACCACCAAACTATTTTAACACTCCTCAATCAAATGGCTAAGAGACAAACACATTAACATGTCATACATCCTTCCTCATCCCAATTTTCAATCATACCATTCCCAATCAACCATCATTATACATAGTCAATATCGTACTCACCATCAACATGGTTCCACCCACAATTCAAAACCTCAATCATTCATCAAGCATATATCACAACATGCATTTTCTCATATATCACACCATCAAGGCATCAATATTCATAATCACATATATGACCACATCCTATATCTCAATCATTCAACAACATCAATAATTCAATGCCTATCTTAGGGCCTCTAGCCTAAGTTTTTACACCACATTACATTTTAGATACAGGAAATCGAGACCATATCTTAGCCGATTTCCCCCGCTCAACCGGAGCACTTCCAAACCACTTTTCCTCAAGTTCTCAAGATCTCAACACTTTTAAAAACAGATTTTAGCATACAAAATCCTCTTCCAAGATTTCCAAAATCACCAATCAATCTCCAATAAGCATATATAAAATGCCTAAGCTACAATATCATATCACAACACAAGAGCTCAATACCCAAAACCACAAATTCAACATTCTCACTAGGGTTTGAGATATCTTACCTTTTTCAATATTTAAGGAGACAAGATCAATCTTCTCCTTCAAGAGAGTTGGGTCCTATAACATCAAAGAGTCCAAAATCTCAACATTTTTATCCATAAAATTCGAAAAATAGAGATGAAGAACTGAAATGATTTCGTAGCTTATCTCAAGAATAAAGTAGTGAGTTTTGTAGAGCTCTTCGTGGTGAATGCGTGGCCGCAAACGGTACAGCAATCGGAGCTCTAGATCAAAAGTTATGGTGGTTTAAAGATCAAATGAGAGAAAGAACTTGAGAGAGTGTTCTTCCCGCTTGTGCCTCCATTTCAGCGTGTGTTTGTGTTTTGTGAAAAGAGAGAGTGCTGAAATAAGTTATTTAGGTTTAGTTTAGTTGGGCCAAGGACCTAATATGGGTCCGGTTGGTCCGGTTTGGCCCGTTTGGCCCAAATTTGGTCTGATTTTTATAAAATTGGTACCAAAATTCTCGTCTCAATCTCCTCTATCATATTTAGCCATAAAAATTATATTTTTGGCTTTCTAGAATAAATTCTCATTTATGAGTTAATTAGCCATTAATTAACCGGGTTGTACATTTTTATTTTAATTAAAATTTATCTTTTCTATTCAATTTCAATTCCTGTCTTGTTTATACTTTTATTTCTTTATCATTTGGTATCAAAGCTTAGATTCTAAATTAATTCTTATTAATCTATATTTGATCTCATTTTAATAAAAAATAGATCCAGTGTCTGTCGCGTCTTTCTTTATGTTCTTGTGTTTGTATTTTTCGTTTGCGTTTCATTATTGTTGATTTTATTGTTTAAAAAATAAAAAATATACAATGCAAAAAAAATACAAGAAAAAGAAAAAAAATAAAAAAAGAAAGAAAGAAAGTATTTTCCTCGTAATTATTGTCCTTTTCATATACTATTTTTCACCTACAAGATTCGACGACGAATCTTTTTTGAAGAGGAGGAGAATGATTCGTGTTTTAAATGTTCGTGATATGAAGAGTTCAAATGTTATTTAGAAGATATTAGTTTATATTTTTAGAATATTTTAATTTAATTTGATTTATTTTGATTTTATTTATTTAATTACTAGATTGGGCCTTATATTTGTGGGCTCAGGATTTTTTTATATTTTAACCTAATAAGAGGCTATAAATACCTCATAAACTATGGTAGTCATAGTACAAAATGATTTAAAGATTTGAAAACTCCCGTTTTTGGTTTCGTGATGAAACCATGGTGTGGACAATTGAGTAGCAGGTTAAGGAGCCCCTTTGAATAAATTCTCAAACTATGGCGTTGACAAGTTAGGTTAAGGATTTCATGTTGCGTCAAGAAATTGGATAGAAAGTAGAGTGACTCTCTTTGTACTCAATTTCAACATATTTTTTTTATTTTTGTTGCATTTACAATTTATGTTTTTTTATTCAATTTCAATTTTTATCTTGTTTATCTTTAATTTCTTTATCATTTGTTATCAGAGCTCAGGTATTAGATTATTTCTTATTAATCTATATTTGTTCTTCGTTTATCATAAAAAGATAGTCCAGTATCTATCGTGTCTTTCTTTAAGTTATTGTGTTCTTGTTTTCGTTTGCGTTTCATTAATGTTTTGTCATTATTGTTAATTTTATTACTTAAAAAATAAAAAAAGCATATAATGCAAAAAAAAAAGAAAAAAAAGAAAATATATTTACAAAAAGAGAAAGAAAAAAAATTATCTTCCTTGTAATTATTAACCTTTTCATATACTATTTTTTTACCTACAAGATTTGATGACGAATCTTTTTTTAAGAGGAGGAGAGTGATACGTGATTCAAATGTTCGTGATATGAAGAGTTCAAGTGTTATTTAGAAGATATTAGTTTATATTTTTAGAATGATTTAATTTAATTTGATGTATTTTGATTTTGTTTATTTAATTACTAAATTGGGCCTTATGTTTGTGAACTCAAGGTTTTCTATATTTTAACCTAACAATGAGGTTGAGGAGTCCCTCTCTTGTTGCATCACAGAATCTAGTAGAAGGTTGAGAAGTCCTATCGATTCAATTTTCAAACTATCACATTGATAAGTTAGGTTAAGGAGTCCCTTTCTTGTTGCGTGAAGAAATTTGGTAGAAAGTAAAGTGATTCTCTTTGTACTCAATTTCAACCTATTCTTTTTGTTTTTATTTCAATTAAAATTTATCTTTTCTATTCAATTTCAATTCTTGTCTTATTTATCCTTTTATTTCTTTATCATTTGGTATCAGATCTTATGTTCTAGACTAACTCTTATTAATCTATATTTGATCTCGTTTTAATAAAAAAGGATCCAGTCTCTTGTCGTGTCTTTCTTTATGTTCTTGTGTTCGTGTTTTTTGATTGTGTTTCATTATTATTTTGTCATCATTATTGATTTTATTGTTTAAAAAATAAAAAAACATACAATGCAAAAAAAAAAAAACAAGAAAAAGAAAAAAAACAAAAAAAGAAAGAAATAAAGTATCTTTCTTGTAATTATTGTCCTTTTCATATACTATTTTTAACCTACAAGATTCGAGGACGAATCTTTTTTGAAGAGAAAGAGAATGATTCGTGCTTCAAATGTTCGTGATATGAAGAGTTCAAGTGTTATTTAAAAGATATTAGTTTATATTTTTAGAATATTTTAATTTAATTTAATATATTTTGATTTTATTTATTTAATTACTAGATTGGGCCTTATGTTTGTGAGCTCGAGATTTTGTATATTTTAACCTAATAAGGGGTTATAAATACCTCATAAACTAGGGTAGTCATAGTACAGAATGATTTAGAGGTTTGAAAACCCCTTTTTTGGTTTCGTGATGAAACCATGGTGTGGACAATTGAGGTTGAGGAGCCCTTCTCTTGTTGCATCGGGGAATTGAGTAGCAGGTTGAGGAGCCCCTTCAATTAAATTCTCAAACTATGGCATAGACAAGTTAGGTTGATAAGTCTCTTTCATGTTGCGTCAAGAAATTGGGTAGAAAGTATAGCGATTCTCTTTGTACTCAACTTCAACCAATCTTTTTTATTTTTGTTTCAATTACAATTTATGTTTTTTTTATTCAATTTCAATTTTTATCTTGTTTATCTTTAATTTCTTTATCATTTGATATCAGAGCTCAGGTATTAGTTTATTTCTTATTAATCTATATTTGTTCTTCATTTACCATAAAAAGAGAGTCCAGTATCTATCGTGCCTTTTTTTAAGTTATTGTGTTCTTATTTTCGTTTGCGTTTCATTATTGTTTTGCCATTATTGTTGATTTATTGCTTAAAAAATAAAAAAATCATATAGTGCAAAAAAAAAGAAAAAAATATATTTACAAAAAGTGAAAGAAAAAAAATTATCTTCCTTGTAATTATTGTCCTTTTCATATACTATTTTTTTACCTACAAGATTTGATGTCGAATCTTTTTTGAAGAGCATGAGAATGATACGTGCTTCAAATGTTCGTGATATGAAGAGTTCAAGTGTTATTTAGAAGATATTAGTTTATATTTTTAGAATGATTTAATTTAATTTGATGTATTTTTATTTTATTTATTTAATTACTAAATTGGGTCTCATGTTTGTGGGCTCAGGATTTTCTATATTTTAATCTAATAATAGGTCATAAATACCTCATAAATTAGGATAGTCATAGTATAGAATGATTTAGAGGTTTGAAAACCCCTTTTTGGTTTCTTGATGAAACCATGGTGTGGACAATTAAGGTTGAGGAGTTCCTCTCTTATTACATCGGAAAATTGAGTAGAAGGTTGAGGAATCCCTTCGATTCAATTCTCAAACTATGGCGTTGACAAGTTAAGTTGAGGAGTTCCTTTCATGTTGCGTATTTTATTGTTTAAAAAAATAAAAAAAATACGGTGCAAAAAAAAGAGAAAAATATACAAACAAAACAAAAAAATCTTCCTTTTAATTATTGTCCTTTTCATATACTACTTTTTTTACCTACAAGATTTGAGGACGAATCTTTTTTGAAGAGGAGGAGAATGATACGTGCTTCAAATGTTTGTTATGTGAAGAGTTCAAGTGTTATTTAAAAGATTTTGGTTTATATTTTTAAAATGTTTTAATTTAATTTGATAAATTTTGATTTTGTTTATTTAATTACTAAATTGGGCCTTATGTTCGTGGGCTCAGGATTTTCTATATTTTAACTTAATAATAGGCTATAAATACCTCATAAATTAGAGTAGCGTAATATAGAATGATTTAGAAGAGTCCCTCCTTTGTTGCATCAGGAAATTGAGTAGAAGGTTAAGGAGTCCCTTCAATTCAATTTCCAAACTATGGCGTTGACAAGTTAGGTTGAGGAGTCCCTTTCTTCTTGCGTCAAGAAATCGGGTAGAAAGTAGAGTGATTCTCTTTGTACTCAATTTCAATCTATCCTTTTTGTTTTTATTTCAATTACAATTTTTCTTTTCTATTCAATTTCAATTCTTGTCTTGTTTATATTTTTATTTCTTTATCACATCTTCTTCTACTTTCTTATCTTAATTTCTTTTCTGTGTCTAATTTATCCCCACTTGGTTCCCTAATTTTTGTTTCCTTTCCTAATTCATCCCTACGCTAGATTTTTCTTTTAATTCACTCTGTTTTCTAATTCAATCATTCCATATATCTTTTATCTCCAAAATCATCAAATACCAATTTTGGTTTTCTTTACACCATGAGCAACAAATCAGATACTCAAAATTTCCATATAATTGACAGTGATCAGGAGGATGATTTGATTGTTTTAGCTGATGAAGATATTTCTGAAGGAATTTAAACCTGTACATGGAGCCTGTCTAGAAGGATTTTCTCAGATTGGATCTTTTTTGTAGGTACCGTAGAAGGAGCCCTCTATGCAATATGGAATAAACCAGAAGGATTCAGTGTAGTAGTCGAAAAATCTAGGAACCAGTTTCAATTTTTCTTTGAGAATGACTCTAAGGTGACTCGAATTGAGACGGGTTCACCTTGGTTATTGAAGAGTTTTGTTCTTCACATTTGTATATCGAAGCAGTCGGTAAACATAGAGGATAATCACATCTCTTCTTTTCCTGTATGGGCACAATTTTGGGGATTGCCTAAATAATACAAATTGCTTGAGGTTGGCCGAAAATTGAGTGGGAGACATGGTCAAATTAAAGATGTTGCTCTGTTTGAAGTTAGAGGTAAAGATACATGCATAGTGAAGGCTAAAGTGGAACTGAACAATGATAAAAGAGTGAGGAATACACTAAAATTGCTTGATCCTAATCAGAAAGTGCTGGAAATTGGAGTACGCTATGAACGTATAAGTGTGTTCTGTACTTAATTGAGCAAAATTGGGGCATGAACCTAAGAACTGCCAAGTTTTTTATTGATGATTCTGCCCAAAATAATATCAAGGAAGATAAAGTTGGTGAAAGGCTTACGACAAATCAAGTCGGTAGGTGTTTAACTGAAAAGAGAGCTTCATTCAATCCTAATCAACTTCGGGATGGTTCTGTTCCAACTCAACCGAAGAAAAAATCTCCACCTGCTTGGCTTTTTGATAGTTTCTCAAAATTGAGTGTGCAAGATGATCAGAAAAATTAGAATAATGAAAAAAATTGCTGCCAATTTGGGTTCTAGAGTAGAAAATGAGGGTGAATAAGAAAATACTAGTACAACTACTGATACTAATTCTTCTTCTAATGCTTTATTAGAGATATCATATTCCATGAATAATGTCCAACACAATAACAACGTCATGTTCAAGCTTAGAAAAGAGAATAAAAAACCAAAACTGAAATAACTTGCCAAAAAGTCTGTGATAGGTTTCAAACGGAGGAGTGGAGGTAACGTTACTGAAGATATTTTAAAGAAAATTTGTCTCAATGATATTGTCTCTGATGCTATGACGGTGGAGGGTGCTAGCCTTCAAGTGGTATCCAAAGAAATATGAAGCTACTCTCGTGGAATTGTCGAAGTTTGGGGAGACCCCTAACAATCCATAATCTTAAAGGGATTTGCAAATCCTACTCTCTCGAGGTTGATTTTATCTGTGAAACAAGAAATCAATCTCGACAAGTTGAAGGATAACTAAGATCTTGTGGTTGCAAGAAATGGTTTATTATGGATTCAGATGGATTATCTGAGGATTTGGCAATGGCATGGAGGGATGGTTGCACTGTTTAGATTTTACAGCATGGTAGATTCTTCATTGCGGCATCAGATTTGACAGCTAGTTCCAATGATCCCTATGGTGTTCTAGGTGTTCATCTCAGTTCAAATGATCAACATAGAATGGCTCAGTTTGCTAAATTAACTTCAGTCACCCAACAGTTCGATGGTAAGGTTTTGTTAATGGGTGATTTTAATGTCATTTCTAATCAATTGGAGAAAGCAGGTGGGAGTATTAAATCTTCTTCTTATATTAAAATTTTTATTAATTTTATTGATCATAATTCCCTGATTGATATTGGTATGGTCGAAAGACCATTCACTTGGTCGAATAGGCAGAGTGGTGATGAGTTGATACAGGAAAGACTGGACCGATTTCTGGTAGGAGTTGATTGGCAGCAACTCTATCCCAATGTATCGGTTCTTAGACTGTCAGAATCAGGATCGGATCACTCCCCTCTTCTCTTAGAGTCTAATCCGAGAACTGAGAGATCTAAATGACGATTCAAATTCCAAGAAAGATGGTATTCCAATGATGAAATCAGGCCAATTGTTAGAGAGGTTTTGCACGAACAGATTGATGGTTTGGCCATGTATATGCTAGCTCAAAAAATAAAGCGTTGTCGGCATAAGATTGTCAGATGGCAGCAAGAACACAGATCTAATTCAAAGGTGGAGATTGATTTACTATAGTTTGAATTAGAGAACTTCGTTTAACAGGAATTCATGGAGGCGACATCATTTCAGAAATAGAGGACAAACTTGAGAAAGCATTGCAAAATGAGGAATCTTATTGGAAAGATAAATCTAGAGTCAAATGGCTCAAATTCGGTGATCAAAATATAGCTTTCTTCCATCAGAAATATAGAAATCGAACTCAAAGAAAAAAAATTTGGCAACTAACCGGCAGTGATGGTGAAGTGGCTAATTCAAATGTTGGTATTGCTTCTATAGCTGAATCTTATTTCAAGGATATCTTATCCTCCACTTGTCATGAGAACCCTGAACCTCTGTTTACCGATTTTGAACTTAAGGTTACAGCTCACATGAACTGTAGGCTTCAAAAACCAGTGACTATGGAAAAAGTGAAACGTGCAACAATTTGCATTCATCCTCAAAGTGCTCTAGGAGATGATGGTATGACAGCAAAATTTTTTCAAAGCTTCTGGAACATACTTAGTGGTGATGTGTTTTGAGCAGTTAAGAGCTTTTTTTTAGGGAACAGAATTTTGAAGGGTTTTAACCACACTCAGATCTGTCTTGTTCCCAATATTTCTGATACTAAAGATATGACTCAGGTGAGACCAATAAGCCTATCCTCAGTCTTTTATAAGATTATCTCAAAAGTACTTGTACATAGATGAATAGACTAATTAGTCCTATGCAAAGTGCTTTTATTAAAGGCAGATTAATCTCTGATAATATCCTAATTGCTCATGAGTGTATGCGTTACTTGAAGAACAAACAAAGGGGACTCAAAAATGAAATGGTGCTAAAATAAGATATGAGTAAGGCATATGATAGGGTGGAATAGCACTTTCTTTGGTTTATATTGGAGAAGTTTGATTTTGACTCTCGGTGGATCATGTGGATTCAAGAATTAGTGACAACTGTTTCTTATTCTGTCATTGTGGAAGGACAGTCCTATGGTTTCTTCAAACCAATTAGAGGTATTCGACAAGGAGATCCTCTATCTACCTATCTTTTTCTTTTCTGTGCAGAAGGTCACTCCTTCTTGCTACACAAGGCAGAACAAAACAGACCAATTCAAGGTCTTCAGATACATAGGTGATGTCCCAAGGTCAACCACCTTCTCTTTGCTGATGAGTTCATCTTATTCTGTAAGGCTAATCCTGAAGCATGTTCAAACATCCTGCATTTATTGAATTCTTATGAAAGCATCAATGGTCAGAGGGTAAATCTTAATAAATCTTCTGTGTTCTTTAGCCACAATACTCCCTCCACTACTCGTACACTACTGGCTAACTCTATGAATATTAATCATATTGGGGTCCAGGATAGATACCTTGGTTTGCTTCTTCAGTCTCTAAATAAAAAAAAGCTTCTTTTAGTATGATCAAAGAGAAGGTTCGGAAAAGAATCCAAAGGTGGAAGCGCAATCTTCTATCGTCGGGTGTTAGACAGGTATTGCTTAAAGCAGTGGGAGAAGCTATTCTTATTTATACATTGTCTTGCTTCAAGTTGCCTGATGGTTTAATTTCAGAAATTCACTCTCTTCTCAGTTCTGGTGGGGACAAAAAGGTTCTGAAAGGCGGATGGCTTGGATTAGTTGGGACACTATGACTCACCCACGAAGAGAAGGAGGCCTTGGATTTAAAGATCTCAAAATCCAAAATCTGGTGCTTTTAGGCAAACAGTTTTGGCGACTCGTAACACAGCTTACTTCCCTATTATCCAAAATCTTAAGAGGTAAATACTTTAGCAATAGTAATGCTATAACTACAGAACTTGGAGTATTACCTTCTTGGGGATGGAGGAGCATACTAGAAGGCCAAAAGATTGTTGAAAAAGGTCTTAACTGGGCTATGGATACTGGAGAGAATATCTGAACCTTTTGAGGATCCTTGGCTACCTCCTCCGTATCCTTTAATGATTTCTGACATGCCAAACAGACAGGCTATTTCTGAGTTAGTTCCAAGAATTAAAGACCTAATTACTGAAAACATGAATTGGAATCAGAATCTCATTCAAGAATTATTTTCCCAAGACATTGCAGACAAGATTTTGTCAGTTAAAATTCAGTAGAGTAAGAATAAATTGCAATGGGATTTGAACAAATGCAAGTAATATGATACTGCTTCAGGTTGCAGAATTGGCTATTTATTTTACCATCCACCTCTGGAGCTTTTCCTAATTATATGCAGTAGAAAAAATCGTGAATTGATATATGGAAGTTGAACTTGCCTCACAAAATTAAGCTATTTATCTGAAAATCTTCCCATGGTCAGCTTCTGGTGCTTGTTCAAATTCACCACCGCATCCCATCTATATCGCCAATATTCCCCTGCTATTATGAAGCAACAGAAACAATCACTCATTGTTTGATCGATTGCTCTAGAATCAAAGAAGTATGGTCTCAGAGTTATCTTCGTGACTGTCTTCCCCCTCAGAGCCCTAACGACTTTTGGACATGGTGGACTGCATCAACAAAGATGCTTAACCCGTTGAAGAATACTGACCGTAATCCTCAATTGCTTATCATAATTTGCTGGAACTACTAGAAAGCTCGCAACCAGTTAATTTTTGAAGATTCTACCTTAATGCTATCTGCCATTCTAGCAAGCTCTGTCAAGTTGCTCCGTGAAATCCAAAGAACTCCCAGTTTAGATCGTCATCTACATGAGGCAATCTCTTAGTTTCATTTAATTTGATTTATCATTCTTTCTTCTTTAAGATTTTTCTTCGTTTTTCGACTATGCACTGTTGGATGAATACCTTCAGTGTATTGTTTTGGAAATTCTCCACCATTTATTATGCTGTCCTACTTTTGGACATCTTTGTATTTTACTTTTCAATAATTAATTAAATATAACCTACTATCTTTGGAAAAAATGTAATTATAACCAGTTCGTCAAAATAATAATAATAATAATAATAATAATAATAATAATAATAATACAAATGGTAGTATTAATATGATATATATTTAAAAAAAATTATTATTGATGTGGAAAATATAATCAACGTGTCGTGTTTTAATTTATCCATATTTTTGTCGTACTAGTATGTATGAATTTATTATCGTACCAAAGTAAACACCTTATTTTATTATTACATTGTTGTATTTTATTTAATATTTTCTAATAAACTTATTTACTAATTGCCCATTTTTTTTAAAAATAGATATTGCATATAGGTTCATGTTATTGATTTTACCAGCAATACTACTTTTGTTCTTTTTAGAATGCTGCATCTAGCTTCCTTGGCATGTCTAGCAATGATCTTCGTAGCATTTCAATTGAAAAGGTTTAATTATTCATTTATCAATATATGGATTAACTTTTTACATGTTACTATATATTTCATTAATTCCTAATAAATTTAATTTGATCATTGTTAGGAAGTTTCTAAAGATTCTTTTTTGGATGAACTGAATTTGTTTCTTGGCAACACATTTCTGTTTAAGGTCAATGTAAAATTTGACAATCTCAATAAATTTCAACCATGTACCATTACTACATCAAGGATTTTTTACGATTCTCATCTAATCGATGTGTTTATGTCAAAGTATGGAATTTCATCGGTATGTTCAATAAAAGAATCATGCTTTCTCTTTTTTATTAACATTTAGGGTGTGTGTGGCTGGGGGAATTATAAATAATTTCTAAGAATTTAAGATGGGAATATTATATATTCATGTTTGGTTCAGAGTTTAAAATGCTATTTTCAAATAAGTTTGATTCCAGGGAATCAAAATACCATCATTTCAATTCCCACCTTTTCCTTGGGTATATGTGATTCCCATGAGAATGAAATCTTTGTAATAAAGTAATACTTGAACCACACACACCCTTAATATAAACGACATCTTTACTTACCGTTGTATAGTTGTATTATTTTTCTCTCATCGAATATGTTCGTCGTTAAGCAGGTTAGCAAAGGCTGTAAATCCTCTAATTCTTTGTCAATTGAAGTCTCAGCTGTTGGTGAATTGCAATTAGATTCAACTACTTTTTCTTTGGCAAAAATAGAAAACAAAGTTGTACAGGAAGCTACTACAATGATACACTCCACTGTTTCCAATATAAACCTTTCTGTTGATGTTTGTGATGTGAAATTGAGTTCAAATGTTGGAAAAAATGTTCAACCTGAGGTTGTTTCAAAAAAAATCCTGATATCCTCCAAAAGAAAAAAAAAGAGACTCATACCGATGATTAGGATTGAATTGTCTTAATATATGGCATTATAGTTTTGCCCCATCAATAAAATACTGTAATCTAAGGAAAAAAATAAGGGGTATTTATTCTGTACTGCATGTTACTTATATTTGCCTTATACGGCTTTCTAATGATATGTGGTAATTATATTATATATTATTGTTCTTTTTTTTAGGCTTTGTATAATTATGTTATTTGTTGATTTTTATCCAACTGAGTTGTTAAATATATCTGTAATGATTTTTCCCATTGCATTTTTATATTATTTGATTTTAAAGCTTTGTGTCGTATATGTTTAAATATAGAATTAACGTTATATTTATACATCAAGTGTTTTAAACGTTGCAAATAAAATTCAATACTTAGTTATATAATAAATTAAAAATAGTTCCGTCGTTTTTTGCCTATTTATTTAATAAACATGTGTAGTTAAATATGTGTAATTCATAGTTCATTAAATATTTCATTTCACTCTTCTTCCTTTTGTTTTTTTTAATGTTGTTTGAAATTCAGTGTGTTTTCTTCATCACAAAGTTCATTTTATTTATACTTTGGGTTTTAGCTAGTTTCTAGGCTTTATAGCTTCATGTTTAAGGTTATTGTTTTATTAACGAGTATGAAACAAACTAAATTTAATAAGTTAAATTAATTTACACTAAAATATATTGGTTATTCCAAATTTAAATGTATCATATAATAAATATGGAAAGCTTATTATGTGTGATCTATAGTTTTTTTTAGGGTTAAATACTTTTTTCATCCTTAATGTCTGAGGTCAAAATCAAAATCGTTCTCGACTTTTTTTTTCATATTAAAATCATCTTCAATTACAAAACATTATAAAATCGTCTTTTTGTCCATAAATAATATTTTTCAAACAATTTTGTCCTTAAACAAAAATAAAAAAAACCCTCCTCACCCTCACCACTAATTTCTGTATCATCATCATCATCGCTATGCATCTCTCTCCCTCTCCCTTTCCTCATCGCCATAATCACTGCCACCATAACTATCACACATTCTTTCTCTCTATTACCCGCTCATCATCCTAAATCACTATCATCCACACATAAACTATCCCCAACCCTTTTCTTTCAGCAACAACAAATTCAACAACAGCAACAACCACAAGATAAATCAACAGCAACATCCACACAATAAATCAACAGAAATTTTAGATTAAACAATAATTCAGCAATCATCAACTACAACTTCAGATCGAAAATCAGCAACAACAGAAATTAAAAAATTAAAAAGAAAGAAATGATGTTTATGTGCTTCAAAAATAAAAAAAAGAACGAAAATAGGAACAAGGAACTCAAAAGAAGGGTAGTGTTGTTGGCGTCCGTTGCCATCGCGGTTGAGGAAAAGAGGAGGAAAAAGCGACGATGTAGGAAGCTACTACTGCTAGCGCTATCACAGCTATCGCTGAGGATAAGAACAGATCGATAGAGGAAAAAGAGTAGATCCCCTCACTACCAAAAACTCGATGACGGTGATGGAGCTTGACACCGACAGAACAGTTCCCACCTCAGTCACGACGCGATAGCGGCGGCTGCACTAGAGCAGGAGACCCAATCGGCATCCTGAACTGAAACGACACCATTAAGATCGATGCTATTGAGGTCGATGCCGACATGATTGTCGTTAAGAGATAAAGAAGGGATGGGATCACCGAGGGAGTGGTCGTAGTGGGAGATGAAGAAGACGAGGCCGACGCTAATGGAGGAAGGGTTGAGGTCGGCGATGGAGAGGGAGAAAAAGGTGGACAAGGAGGCGGGGCGGAAATAGTAGGGTGGCGGAAAGGGAGAGAAGAAGAATTGGTGTTTGGAGGGAGTTGGAAGAGAGTAGGAGAAAGGGAATGGAGAGGAAAGAGAGTGAAGAGATACCGGGAATAGGGTGGGGGGTTTTATGTTTATTTTTTAATATTATTTTTATTAATTGTTAAGAATAATTTTGTCAAAAAAATTAAAATTAAAGTAGAAAAGAACGATTTTATAATGTTTTGTAACATTGAAGATGATTTTAATAAAAAAAGATTGAAAATGATTTTATTTTAACCTCAAACCTTAAAGATGAAAAAAAATATTTAACCACTTTTTTTACAGTTTGTCTCTATTTTTTATAGCTTTATGCGTTTGCTATTTGATTATTTTGTCGTTTACGGTTAAGATTTTAAGTGTTTAAGTTTTTTGGTTTACATTTTAATTTCTACCAATAATTTTTAATAATATTCTTTTCATGTATTATGACGAATTAAGGCACAGTACTAACATGAATTTATGTTCATGATATATTAATACCATTATTAAGAGTATATGATTAACTCTAAATCGATAACCATTGTCCACATATGAAGTCATATAAATTCTAAATTAAAATTGTTTTAATCAATGCCAGTACAATATAAATAATTCTAAATTCTGTGACTGTATTTTATAATTCTTCAAACCCTATTGGTTTAATTATCATTCTAGTCTTGATTTTTTTTCTTTGTACATTTTCTGGATTTAGGTATTCAATGAAAATTTTATTATTCTTCTACTTCTTCTTTCTTTTTTCATTTATGATTTTATTTATAAATTTAACATGTTTATATATTCTGCATCTAATAGTGTTTAATTTATATTCTTTGAAATTAATATTAAAATTCTTGTTTTAATTAGTTCTATTTTATTTTATAATAAAATTTATATTTCTAATTTTTTTATTAAAATTTAATTTATTGATTAATTATTTACTAATTTTGTAAAATTTACATGTGTGACCAACAAATGATAAATATGGTTTGTGAACAACTCTTTCAGAAGTCAGATATACCTTTATGTAACTAAAAAGACTTTGACATGTTTGATGTTGTAAACTATCTTTTCAAGTATAGAGTTGGTTAGCTTCATCAAAATTGTTCAATGAATAAAGTGAAATAGTGATTATAAATTTCATTGTAGATTTTGTGTTATATGCTTGTCTAATGTCCACATAAGTTAGAAAAAGACAGAAGCTTTGATTTAGGATTTTGAGGATTTATAGTAACTATACATCCTTATCTTGTGCCACATTCTTTATTTTTTATTTTATATGATAACTTTTTATTCACATTCCTTCTTTCAAAAAGTTTATCTATTCATAGAACCATGAAAATTTAGAAACATCTGTCTAGTTATTTGTTTAAATTGTGGTACTAAAACAGGATTTGTATATAATCCTTTTTCTACTCTATTTTATACAAAAAGCGAACTTTGTTTACTAAATTAATAATTGTTCATTATAGAGATAAATTTTCATGTATAGTTTAATAGGATAAAGTATTGTTTTACCATTTAATGTTTGGACTAAGTTATATTTTTGTTCCTAAAATTAAAATTTCATATTTTTGTCCAAAATATTTTATTTCGTCTTATTTTTAATTTGGTCAAAATTACAATATTTTCTAGATAGTAACAATAATTGTATAAACTTAACTTGCAAGTATCTCAATCTTTTTTAGATAGCAACAATAATTGTATAAACTTAACTTCCACACATCTCAAAAAGAAAACCATGAAAAATTATTCTCTCTCTCTCTTTTTTTTGTCATGAAACTTATTCTCTTTTAAACCTTGAATTGGTTTTTAAGTTTTAAGTTTTTGGTTGATTATAACTCAACCATTTGATGGAGGTTGAGCTTACGGCCTATTGGATATTTGGGTCTTAATGCCCATTAAAGTTTTTGTTTTAATTATTTTTAATTTTAACTTTTATTATTGTTTTCTTTTTTATTTTTTTAAAAAGCTTTACTTTATCTTTTCATTTTTTGAACTTGGAATGAGTAATTCTTTTTTCTAGTAATTTTTTTAAAAGTACAAAATTTTGTAACGAGTAAGCAACATCCTCAACACTTTTCGTGTACTACATATTATCCCGGATACATGTAACTTTGTTTCTGTTTTTGTTTTGAGTTATTCTGTCACCCCCTACATGGTATTGTTTGTAATAAATTGTCGAATTTAACTCGTATATTACTCTCCCATCTCATAATTATGATAAATTGTTATTGGTTCTTTTGACACATGGCCCTTTTTTAGTTTTTTTTAGTTGTATGTCTTTATTTACTATTTATTCATTTGTTTGTTCTATTTCATTAAATTAGATATTGATAAAAGTTAAATTAAAAAGCCACGAGGTAGTGTAGAATATAGGAATGGTCTGAATAGATTCCTTGACTTTGTATTTGTCAATGCATCATCCGATGGGATAATACATTGTCCATGTTCTTTGTGTGTGTTCTGGTTTTCCTAAACTAGAGAAGATGTGTAAGATCATCTACTGATGAAACCCTTTCCCCCTAATTATACATTTTGGTTACATCACGGTGAGAGGATCGTAAACGAGAGCTCCAGCGGTAGAGAAGAATTAGAACCCACTGAAAACTCAAAAGATCCAATGCATGACATGGTCAACGAGGCATTCAACTTTCCGGGACTGCATGATGATGATGAAGACTCAATGAATGAACATGTCGGAGACGGTGCAGAACGGTTGCCATACTTATTTGACAAACCTAGCCGCGAGGCTCGTGGCTTTCATGACTTGCTTGAAGATGGCGAGTAGGAATTATATCCGAGATGCTCAAGATTCTCGAAGCTGTCTTTCTTGGTGAGATTGTACCATATAAAGTGCATGTGTGGAGTGAGCGACAAGGCATTTGGTTTGATTCTAGAGTTATTGGGGGACGCCTTTGAGCATGCAAAGATTCCGAACACCTTGCACAATGCCAAAAAGATAATAAGAAAGCTTGGTATTGCATACAAGAAGATAGATTTTTGTCCAAATGATTGCATGCTATACAAAGGCTGCGACCAAGACCTGTCTAGATGCAAATAGTGTGGTACATCGAGGTGGAAGCAAAAGACTAGGAATAATTCTATATGAAAGGTGAACGTGGTTGTCAGGAAGAATGGGAAACCTCAAGCGGTAAAGATTCTTCATTAATTTCCTATAATTCCACGATTGCAACGATTATTCATGTCCAGCAAGACATTCATCGACATGTTCTGGCACAAGAAAGGTACTAACTCTGATGGTTCTTTTGAGGCATACTAGGGATGACGAGGCTTGGAAAGCATTCGATAGAATTTATGTTGACTTTTTCGGTGACCTGCACAGTGTTTGCTTAGCCTTGGCCAATAATGGCTTCAATCCTTTTGGAAGCCTGAGTTCAAAGTATACAATTTGGCCCATGATTCTTATTTCGTACAACTTACCTTTCTAGATTTGCATGAAACAAACCAACTATATTCCCTCTATGGTTATTCCGGGTCCTAAAATGCCTGAAAATGACATAGATGTCTACCTACAGCCCTTGATTGATGAGTTGAAGCAATTGTGGGCTGGTGTTGATACGTATGATGCTAGTGAGAAGAAAACTTGCAAGATATATGCTGCATTACTGTGGACAATCAACGATTTTCCAGGCTTGGGCAATTTATCTAGGTGGAATACGTACGGTGGTAGAGCTTGTCCGATGTGCAATTTGGATGCCGAGACTAAGCGACTCACTTTCAATCAGAAATGGTGTTTCATGGGTCATCGTTGCTTTTTGAATCACGATCACAGATATAGACAGGATCAGATTAGATTTGATGGTAAGATAGAGGATAGATCTTCACCTATCAAATTGACAAGCAGAGATACCTTGAGACAGTTAAAGGCTATGCACATCTCACTTGGCAAGGTGCAAATGGTGGGCGGGAAAAGAAGGCGCGGAGAGCAAATCATCGTGTAAGAAGAGTCTCCTTAAAAAAAGAGGAGAATATTCTTTGAACTTCTATACTGGGAGAACAATGAATTACGTCACAACCTAGATGTGATGCACATAGAGAAGAATGTGTGCAACAACATTATATTCACAATAATGAACAAGAGTGATAAATCCAATGACCACCTAAAAGCTCGAAAAGATCTCCAGTTGATGGGAATCAGGCGTGATATGTGGCCACTTGAAAGTGGAAAGTATCCCTTTGCAGTATTTACCATGTCCAATCCACAGAAGGATGTCTTTCTTAGGACAATCAAGAATGTTGTCCTTCCAAACAGGTACTCTAGCAATATCTGTTGCTGTGTTGATTTAAACAGCGCAAGTTGTCGGGCTTGAAGAGTCATGACTGCCACATTCTAATGGAACATCTATTGTCAATTGCTTCAAGAAATGTATTGCCCACCTCGGTGTCTGCCATCTTGGCAAAGTTATCAAGCTTTTTCTGATAAATATGCAATAAATCCATAGACCCTCAACAACTTCCTCTCCTTTAAGATCGTGTGGTTCATACTTTGTGCCACATGGAGATGATTTTTCCACCTTCCTTCTTCACTGTCATGGTTTATCTAACAATTCGGTTGACGATGTACGCCTTGGTGGCCCAGTGCATTATCGGTGCAAGTACCCAATGGAAAAGTAATCATATAAATAAAAGTTTAAACCTGTTTTGTTTTGATATCCTGAACCTACTAAGATATTGGTTATGTTCTCGAAGGTACCTATGTCGTCTCAAGCAGTACGTGTGTAATAGGGCACAATCGGAAGGCTCAATTGAAGATGGCTACTTATCTAAGGAGATTCTCACATTCTGTTCAAGATACCTAGATAATGTCGAGATTAGGATCCACCGACTGACGCACATTGATGATCGGCCGAGCGAAGCCGCGCCGAATGAGATTGCCAGCATGGACGACAACATGTTTGACTCTGACTCATGGTTTTGTAATAAATTTTTATATGCAAATACTAGGTAATAAAGCAATTAATTAACTATAGATTATATGAAGGACATTCCAAAACAGTGAGCTAAGACTGACCTTGAATTTTGAGTGTTATTATTGTATTAGATTGCAATATGTTTTGATTAGGTTGGAATTTTGCTTATTTAACTAGTATTTAGAAAACTTTGAATGCTTCATCTTCATAATTTGATATGACTTATTATTGAGTTACAGAGATATAAGTGCCAACTAAGTGCCAACTAGAGCAATAAGTGACCCTATAAACAAAATTTCTATTATGATAACCAATTCTATTCCGAACTTTCCAATTAATCGTCTCTCCTTTTGGATGAAATCTTACTCTATCCAACACACACAAATAATTTTGATGAAATACTACTCTAATTAATCATCTCCTTTGTAACTGAAAGCAACCTCACCTATCTAATAATTTCATTCGAGTATTTGACCAATTTATGATTACTTGTATTTCTTTTATTTTTTTAAATCATCTTAATTTTGATTCAAACTCAAATCAATTGTGGGGAAGATTAAGGATAGTGGGGAAAAAATTGAGGTGCCCACTACCCACCATGGAAAAAAATGCATGACAACTAAAAACTAACTACCAAAACGGACTTTGCAAGACCCTAAAAAATAGTCTAATCATGAATCAATTTATACACGGTTATATGCGTACTTTAGTTGATATGCTTCTTTTTTTCCTGGTTTAAGTTTAGTTTCCTTTAAAAATAACATACAGAGATACATGGTTATAATTATGTATTGTGTTGGTTAACTCCTTGCATTATATAATTGTATTTTTTTAGTTAATTTGTATAAACATAACTTACCAGCATCATGTGTTATTGGAGAAAATGTGATTTTTTTTCTGCATCCTGGTATTAGGAATTTGAGATGGCTAGGACAGGTCGTTACACGAAAAAAAAAATCAAATTTAGGACCAGCATGTCAGCAACCTCAAACGAGAACGCCTACGGCTTCGGCTTCCCACCACGATAACTCTCAAATTTCCTTTACTAGTGGTGATGGTGTCCCCGCAACTTCATGCCCGTTTATCCACCCCGCAATAAACCAAGGCCTGCTCTACAGACAAGCACAAATAGTGCCCGGAACTCGGAGCTAGGCCACGAAAACTTGGACGCTAATGCAAATGAGGAAGATTCTCTTAATCAAGAAGTTGACAACTTCTTTGTTGCTTCTGGAACTTAAAGTCACAAAGGACGCAAGACTACAGAATTTTGGACGGTTAAGATTATCGCTAACATAGACATAATTTTTCTTGTTCAACATGATTTAGACTATGTTATATATTAATTTTCTTACATGTTGTCTACAATTCTATTTTTTATAGATTTTGATGCCACAATCAAGCCGAAAAAATTAAGGCTTAGTTTGATAAAGTTTTTACTTCTCAAAAGTAGCTTATGAAAGTTGTAGTACTTGTGTTTGGTTAAATCAAATAAAAAATGGCTTTTAATAAGTACAAGCACCACAATTATGTTTGGTAAAACAGCTTTTAAAAATAAAAAAAAAACTATAATAAACATATCTAAAACGAAGAATAATTTCTTTTTTCAAATTCTTAAAAAATTTCATATAATATTTTAAAATAAAAAATTTTAAAATAAAAAATTCATAATAAACATAGATATAATAAATGAACCTTTTATTTTTTAACTTTATAATTTTATATAAATATCATAAAAATTTATTTTATCCTAAACATCATCACTAAAAATACTAAACTACCTAAATTATTATAACCTAATTTTTTTTCAAACCATCTCCATTGTTCCAAGAAACTCATCTCCAACTTTTTCAACTCCATTTTCAGCTTCACTTTTATCGCCATCTTCATCTTCTTCTTTAAGCTCAACGTCCATCTAGTAATATTTTTTAAACTTACGATCACTTATAGAATAACATCTAATATAGTTATGTAAAACCATTGTTGAAATAACAATTTAAACTTGTTTTTTATAGCTAAAACTAGGAATATCTTGTAAAATTTTTCATATCTTTTTTCAAACTCTAAATTTATGTTCTATCACGCTTCTAAGTGAAGAATGAGCATAGTTATATATTTCGTAGTATCCAGAAGGTCCATTAACATGACAAAATTCTGAGAAATGATATGTTGCTCCTTTATATGGTTTTAGATAACTTATCATTTTTAATAGCCTGCATCTACTAAATAGTATTTACCTGTATATTATTATATAAAAGAAAACATAATAAAAAAAATTAAATCTACATATGTAGTATATAACTTAATCTTAAAGGTAATCAAATATTACCAAGTGAAAGTTTTGGAAAGTTTAACTCAGATGTACCAATTGTATATAAAAATACTCGTGTCATAAGCTGTCTCTTCCCAACCCGCCAAAGCAAAAGTAAATTCCATATCAAAATTACATGCAACCATAACATTTTGAGTTGGAATTCCTTTTCTCCCAATCAAATTTGGTCTTCAGCAGACACAATTATTGGTACATGAGTTCCATCTATAGCACCAATTGCATCCTATGATTAACATGATTAGAGCATCAGTTTTGCAAATAATATAAAGCAAATCTAATACCAACACATGCAATGAAAGATAATAATTTTTTTAGAAATCATTTTGGATATTTTCAAAACAAATAATATAAAAATTACCTTTATATTTATCATCATTCCTTAATTTTTTAGACACTTCTTTAAAATCACGATCTTTTGGTTATATGATGTTTATGGTCATTTTGCACACAGCTTGTAGCACTTTATCAAATTTTTGACTTATTATTTCACCAAAATGTTGAAACTACTCCTTAGTTGACTTATTTGAATTTTTTCTTCCTAGTACAAATAGGAACATTGCTAGCATTTCTGTAGCACTTATTCTCCTTGAGGCACAAAAACCATAGTTTGTTTCCTAATCATAACATAATCTTTTGAAAACATCTTTTTCCATCCTAAACAAGTTACAATAATGACTATTATTCCCTTCTAATATTTCTTTAAGCCATTTATTTTCTGTTTGTGTAGAAGTCATGCATAATATTTTATAGATATACTTATTATAATATTGTAAGACCAAACATGTTGTGGAAGTTAAAACTCGATCAAATTCTTCCTCTTCATCATAATCAATTTTCATATTCTAATGCGCTGTATAATAATTATATTAAAAAAAAGAACACACGGATTAAAAAAAGTAGAATAATATATCAAGAAATAAAAGTACTGTGATTTTTATTTTCAATAAAAAAGAACAAATGAAATAAAAAAGATCCAAGCAAATGAAGGTAAGAAAATGAACAACTCATTGTTTATAAGATGGATATAATAAAATCTTAAAAAGCTTTGTAAAAAAATCATTCTCCTTCTCCTTTTAGTCACTCTTTTCATTGATTAACTACGCAAGTTTGATTTTCTTATGCTTTACAAACATCTCTCTTTTATCTTTGTCCAAAAAAAGTTGTGTTGCAAATATATAAACTTGTCCAAGGGGATCTATACCCAATATAGCATCCAATTCTTCTATTGCTTAAGTTATACTAGGTCCCAAAGTATCATTCTTATTGGAACTCCTACGTTCCACAACCTCACAAAGTCTATCAATTTGATGTGATAGTTTTTGAGCACCTCCAACTTTTTTTGCTTTGTTGTTTGTATTAGCATTAATGAAATTTTTTCTTTTTTTTTAATGTCTATAACTATAGACTCAGGCACTTTATTAGAATTCTCACTATCTTCAGGTTGTGTATCTATCTCAATTGAAGAAGGAACTAGTCCAAAAAATGGAGTTTAAGCATCTTCTCCTGTTGCAGCTGTTCTTTGAAACATCCTATCCAATGTAGCCTCAAAATTTGGATGAATTCCTTCTTTTCTAAATTTTTAGCCTTTGAAATAACCTACATAAAATATTGATACTTAGTAATAATTATATATATCAATATGTATGCTATTATACTTACAAACACTAAGGATACTAAACGTTAATTTTTTAGTCCACCACTCTTCACTTGCATCAATCATTTTTTTAGCAGAATCTCATTCAAGTCTAATCTCATTTTCTTTCAATTGCTTCCAATTCTTCCAATCTATTTTCAACTAATCTCCTTTGTTTCTCAATTATTTTTTATTATATTCTTTTACCGTAATTTTTGTGAATTCAGCTATCAATTATTTTCATTCTTTGGTATCAAAATGTGTGCCCAGTTTGCTACCAGTTTTAATATTTTTCACACACAAATCACAAAATATATCTACTAGATTTTTGTTCTGTTGTGTAATTTTTTTCCATCATTTTTCTCTTTAGATGTGGTCAAATTCATTGTTGTATCTATCAAAACTTATCATATGATAACAAAAATTATTCCATAAGTTTAGAAAAGAATTGGAAGATTGAAAACAAAGTGCATCATAAATTTTTAAATCAAGTATGCCTAAATACTTGTTATCTATCACACAATAATAAACTTTATAAAGTATTATTATCAATTAATAAGATTAATAAACATAAAATATCATCCTATTCTAGTAGGCCAATAATAATACAGGAACTAAATATATTATAAAAATAAAAGAATAATAGAATAAATTAATTAACACTACTTGAAAAAAAATCACGAGAAACAATGAACTGATAATATGATCCATGAATCAAATTTTGGAGTTCTAATTGAATCAATTGAAATTTTATTTTGATACTAACTCAAATTTTAGAGACCAATAATTTAAATATTTATTCGATTTACTCTTTTAAGAATATAAATATAGGTATCATTAGCCAATAATAAAAATTGTATGTAATCCAATGTTAGTACTGGTATGTCCATTATCCACCTATATATATTGGCTCACCTTTACAGATCACAAAAAAAGGGACCTATATCCCAAGTAAACCACTTTTATGATTATATATCGATATTTACATGTGTATATATATGTTGCATATTATATGACTAATGTTCATGCAGTTAGTGTACAGAAATTTCATAATTGGTTCCATAAGCCAGGTCTCCCACCTACGTACAAAAGAACAAAAAAAAAAAACAAACATAATAGATCTACTAGAAAAATATAAAAGCAATGCACAAAAAAATAATATAAATAGATAGAAGTTCATACCTAATATATGATAGAGATGTATTTCTATTGGAATTTGTGAATAACAGAGTAAAAAAATAAAAAAATATATATGAAGATTGCGTTAGAATTTGGGAAGGATAGGGTGAGAAATGAGAAATATATAAGGATTCCAATGGCAATATAATGGCGGAAAATATGTGCGAAAAAATAAATAAAATTTGGTGTTAATAATTATTAAGGGTAATGTTGAATATTTATTATTATATAAGGTAATATTAGATTTTTTTTAATTTTGATAAGTACAATCCAACTTTGAAAAGCTCCCTCTTAGGTGCTTTCAAAAGCACCCCTAACTTTTAAAAGTCGCAAGCACAAGCACTTGGACTTTTTAATTTATCAAACGTAAAATGAGGTGCTTCTGCTTTTAAAAAGCACAAGCACCTCTTCAAAAAGTTTTACCAAATCAAGCCTAAGTACGAGGGAGGCTGTGGAATGGCCTAACGGTAGAAGGATCATGCTCAAGTTCAGCAACAAAATGCAATCAATTAGAGACGAAGCTGTCCTGTTGAGTGACGTTCTTGGTCTATTAGGAGCTGATTATGAAAAATTTCCTATCTGTGAGAAAAGTTGGCATAAGATTATCACTACAGAAAATGTTTATAATGAATGTGTAAAGGTAAAAGTTTATATCCATGTTGTATTAAATCTGCTTTGTTTGATAAGTATTAACAAATTGTATTATCTATGCAGCAAATTTTCTACTTTGATGAAGATAGTGAAGGAACTATCAAAAAAAATATTTTAAAAAGTATAGAGAAGTCCTGGAAGGATACAAGACTGAGGTTGTATGATGGTTATTACAACCCAACTGAATGATTACCCTGTGTTCATAACACACAGTGGAAGAAAAGAAGGTAATCCTTAAAGATCTATTTTGTGCTTAAATTTTATTCCAATAATTTAATATATATGTATAGATCATATCTAAATACCTTGTACGCTAGTAAAAATCACTTTCTCCTTCGATGGTACGAAGACGCTATGCGTATCCACACCGAGACCAACCTTTGCTGTCAACTCCTTGACCAATGAACTTTTGATCTAAATTGAGAAACCTCTTACAACTCTTTGCATGCCATAAAATTCTTCTCCAAGAATTAGGCTCACATAATGTTTATGCGTGTAGAGGTAAAGGAATAAAACTCTTGTTATTCTCTCTTCACTTTTCTGTACTCTTGACATATATATATATATATATATATATATATATATATATATATATATATATATATATATATATATATATATATATATATAGTATGAGATTTGTTATTGATCTTAAATTTGAATCTCAATTCAAATTTAAATCATATCTTGAAATTCTAAATCTGAATCCTTCAAATTTATGAATCATATCATAACTCAATTTAAAAACAGAATCAGTTAAGATCTCATCCAAATTCAGAAATAGAATAACTAATTATTCTCAAATCTCATTTAATATTCTCAATTATCATACTATTATTATATTCTTGGTGCTAGCAAAGAATATAATAAAATTCTATTTGAATTAATATAATTATTTATTTGATCAAATCAAAATAATAATTAAATAATTCTATAGCAAAGATTAGAACACTCGTTAGTGTGTGACCCCATAGGTTCAATACTAAGCGGGTAGTAAATTAGTCATACTAAATTTACTAATCAAGGTTGGTGTCTAGCAACACTCCTCAACGACCCGATAGTATGAAGTAATATATTTTTACTAAGAACCTTAGAAGAACAAAGTATAATTCCTTCCATCTTTCTAGCTCTTGGTTAACCTTTAGAGTATGATTTAATTGTCAAACTCTAACTTGTTACTATTATTATAATGAACTGTGAATGACTTAAGAAACTCATTTCTTCATTCATTCAATCTCCTTGGCCAAGGTTTTATCCATCTCATTCATTATAATCATAGAGCACAAACTCTTTACCGAGAGTTGATGGATTCCTTATTGACTAATCATTAATTCTACAAGTATTTAAATCATACACAATATCCATTCAACTAGCACCCTAGGGTATTAGGTGTCTGGAATCAAAATATAATAAATACATTGTTAATTACTATGACAGTTGCAGGTCAAAGAAAACTCAATTACTATGTTCATCTTGAGAATATCTTATTGATAAATATGCGGTAATTATAACCATTAAGAATTCTCAGAGTGAGTCAGTTTAATGGTCATATCTCTATATGCACCATATATATATATATATATATATATATATATATATATATATATAATAAATGAAATCTATTAATCTTCATCCAATGAAGACCACTATATATATATTGATCTTTCCGGATTATTAATGTCCTTTTTAATAATCCTATGACCAAGAACAATTTAGATTAAATTATAAAAGATTTATCTCTCAATATTATGGTCCCTATCACAATGATAAATCTCTAAATTTAATCAAGGACTTTATTATATTAACATTTTAATATAATAACAATAACAAATTATTCGACACATGATTGATTGGATTGTGGTCATACTCCTTATTCCCAACACCAACATCAACGTCTGAACTAAATATTGAGAACCGTCCACCGGAAATTGATCGAGAGCATTGGAGATGCTTCCTTGACTATCACAATAAACCTAAGACACAGGCAATCTGGTATATCATTTGTAACACAATAATATTATTTATCTTGCATTGAGTCTTTTTAAATCAGTTTTTAATCGCCCTTTACCTCTGATGGACCAATAGAAAAAGTGTAACAAAAATGCAATGAATCGATCATAACAACTATATAGCCACATTGGCGGTTCGAAAAGTACGGCAAGGCGAAGGGAAGAAGAGGTACTTTAATTTTTTATTCACTCTTTGGACTATCTCTATGTCTACATTTTTCTTAATTGTGTGGAATACAGTAATGGCATAAACTTTATTGTTACAGTTGGAACAACAAGGAAGGAGAGTCGATACAAGAGAGTTATGGATCACAGTGCACAAAAAATGGCTCCTATATCAATGATGAAGTTAGAGCAATCGGTGTAAGTACTACTTATTATAATTGATTGATAAAACTATGATCTCACATAGGTTAATTGTTTAATTTATTGTGTTTTACCCTTTTATTTTTTGAAATAGATCCCTTTATTAGTGTGAGAGTATAAGTTGTTGACTCATTAATATACTTATAGACTTGTAGTGGTTGAATGTTATTTTAAAGTGACGAAAGTCATGTAGTTAATCATCCTATTTGGCGTGTTCTTGACACACTACAAAGGAAACGGGAAATAGCGCCAGTTATTGGAGTGATTTGCGGCGGTTTTAAGCCGCCGCGAAACTGGATTCTAGCGGTTTGTTAAGCATCGCCTATTAGGGGGTGGTTATATGATTTTGCGGCGGTTCTCAGGAACCGCTGGCACAACCGCCATAAAACCTGGCAATTTGCGTCATAATGTTTAGCGGTGGTTTTAAATCGCCGCGATATGGACAACAGTGATCCACATGAAATGTTCGGTGGTTTGAAACCGCCGCTGTTTAATGGCCACGATTTTGTTCAAATTTAATTACCGGCGGTTTGAAAATGTTGCTGTTTAACGGCCAACCTGAATTTTCAAATTTCTAACGACTAGTTCGTAACCGCCACTATTTTCTAGTTGAATGGCCGTAAAAATACTATACTGTACACTGGCAAACCACTCTGTTTTTTATTTTAACGTACTTTTTTTTCTTTTTTTTAATCCTTGTTAATATTAGTAAGTTAAATTATTTTATATCCCGAAAAATAAATTGCAAGGTAAACGACAATAGCAAAACCATTAATTTAATTAATATAATTATTCAAATATCAACAAATTGTACTCCTTACTAAGAGTTGCATAATCAAGAATAAAAAAGTCTATAACTGAAAGAAGAAAAGGTTCCATAATCCTAAGATCTACTTTCTATTCTGTCCCTCCAATGCACTCATCCATGCAGTGACGTCTGATGGAAGCTTCCTACCTTGCCCTTGAAGTAGACATATCAAAGCACTTTCCATTGCCTACATCCTGACCTTCCCAGCTGCTACTTCATCCTCCACTGCCTATCTTTTGGTCTTCTCGACTGCTATTTCATCCTCAACTGCCTTCCTTTTCAATTTCTCTGCTGCCAACTCTGCTTGTAGTTCAAGTAACACCCTTTGGGTTTCCTCCCTTTCAAAATCATTGATCGGCTGATGGGAATTCATACCGAAGACTTGACTAGAAGTCGGGCCCAACCCCATACCACGCATCCTACCCGGGTGCTCCTTTCCGAGAGCATGAGCAAGCAAATCATTCTGAAACAACAGTCTAGAGGATTCATCACATTGCTCAATAGCCTTAATTCTTTTTTACACACATAGATGAGCAATTATAAGCATTTATTAGCAAGTCGCTAACCGCACAAACTTCCAATAAAATTTTAAAAACTAAAACATAGGAGACACTACTTCCCGATTCTCAACACATTACTTACTCCAATAGCGCGAGCTGCATCATGGATATAGGTCCCATTAGATCTTTTGTGCGTTAAGAGATACAACTCTCCTCTACCAACTCTCCTCTCTTGTCGTTCTGACTGTACCAATAACCATGACAAAGTATTAAGTATAAGAACAGATAATTCAAAAACATTCCCAAAATTGGATTACCTCTTCTTCTCCGCGCCTAGCCAAGCTTTTCGATCCGCCGGTGTAGGTGTAAAGCTGCTTTGATCGATTCTCAGCATTTTTCTTACAAATCGCCTGTCATGCCAACAAATTAAGAGTTACTGGACACTAGTTCTGACTAACTCAATGTGACATAAATGGACTTTTTCTGTTATGAAACAAAATTATATGACCTGTGTCTCGTCGTTATGGCGATAATCGAGAAACCATCTCCAATGGTCCTCAGTAATTCCATCTAGGCGGTTTTCAATATTTTCTTCAAGTGAAAGTTCTTGGTCATAGAAGTGATGGTATAATCTGTTCCTCGTTTCCTTCCAAGCCCTTCCTAGCATTTTGAATATTGTACGCTTTATAATTCCTCTACTATCTTCTTTAAATGGAACATTTTCTGCAACATTAAAATTAAGCTGTGAGTAGTGTTCAAAGTATGAGTTTGGAATGGTACAAAGAAATAAAAATAACATTTTACCTTTACTATTTTATTATAGACCTTGTCCCTGCTGCGAACCTTTCTCCAATCCCTCTCGCAGATTGGGAATTTGATGTACTCAGATCCTAGCAGTCCCATAACGCCGCTCAATAGACCTGCTTCATCCCCAATTGGTTGCAGTGCACTGTTAAACCTGAGTACGACCTTTCTTCCATTAGGTGGCTTCAAAGCTTTCTTCACACTCAGTTTGACCTGTTTGATTGTGCCATCGGATTCTGTAAAATATATTAATTCTTAGTTAGCTACCATTGGAGTCAAGCTGCAAATACATCATAAAAAATAGGGCAATAAAAAGTAGAATTAAATAAGTTCTCTTATACCAATTGTTTTAACATCCCAAAATTCTGTGGTCTTGCGTCTCTTACGCTTCTGAGCATCCGATGCAGCAAAAAGGTTATCAACATGTTGGTCAAAAGAATCTACCTCATCTGCCTCTGGGTCTACCTCTTTGGCGTTTGGCTCTGAGTTTTGAACATCATTCATGGAAGCCTGTGGAGCAACCAGTGGTTTGGTTTGGGGCGGACGAAAGGGACGTAAAGACGAAGATGCAGGGGCACTACTGCCACTGGGCGGCGGAGCTGCATGACCTCCCACTTGAGGCTGCTGACATGCTGTGTCTACACGGACTTTCTTCGTGAAACGACCTACCTGGAGCATCTTTTCCAACTGCATTCGGATTAAAACGAAGTAATAACAATTAATATGTACATAATAATATAAATTAACATGCAAAAAGGACACCGACATATCCCAGTTATATGAGTACATGAGTACGTAAGTTGAGAGACCATGTTAACAAAGAAATCAAATATGTGAGGCATAAAAAAACATTGATGTATTCACAATTTCTCTATAATGCATAGAATCAAATTATTAATTTATGTTAAATATAATTATTCATGTTAAATATAATTATTTCATGTTAAATATAATTATTCAATTATTTAAGAATAAATATAATTATTCATGTATCATTTTTATTAACCCGAATATAGCCTAGATAAAAAAATTAGTAAGCCAAAAATAGCGCAATAATAACAATTAATATGTACATCATAATATAAATTATCATCTTTCCCAACTGCATTCGAAAAATACGAGAGTACATGAGTACATTAGTTAAGAGAGTATATTGACAAGGGAATCAAATATGTTAGGCATAAAAAAAACATTGATGTACTCACAATTTCTCTATAATGCCTAGAACCATAGTAATATTCTGCACTATTGGAAGTTAATTTTAAGCTTGAGACTTATGAGTAGCATGTTTAACAAATTGAAAAAATATCATACTTAGATATAATAGAATAGAGTTTCATAAAAGTTGCAATCAAATGAGTTGAACCAAGATGTTGGAGCTTGGAACATTTGTAGGCCTACATTAAATTTGGATAATCAAACATGAATTTCTATGGACAATCAATTTAATCAAAGATTTGATAAGATTGCTAAGGGGTTCTATTCAGTCTAATGAATTTCTAGGGACCCTTACATATTAAATGCAAACTAAACATATTGTCGTTAATAGCATTGTCTAAGTTGGATGCTGTGAATATTGAAGGGAGGAACTAGGATTAATCGTGCTTACCTGCAGCGGGATGACTGGAGAGAGGGTGAGAGAGGAACCACCGGAGATCGAGTAGTGAGAGAAGGGGCTCCAAGACGCTGGCAAACCGCAGAGACGGACGTGGAGGAGAGGAACCTGAATGAAGCAAGCTACAATAAGGATTATTAGTATTAGGGGAAAAATAAGGATTTAAGGGGCGGTGGCTTATCTAATTTAAAATTTAAGTTTGTATTTTTTGGTTTTTTGTAATTTTTTTAAAAGTATTAGTAGGTATTGAAAGAAAAATTACAATAAAAAATAAATACTTAACGAATATATTAGTTTGTTATGTATATATTTATAAACAAATATTTATGTTAATTTTATTAACTGATTTAAGTATATAAATAATATTTTTATATAAAATATAAAAATAGTTGAATGAAATTACGTTTTCGTACATCTGTGTTGAATATTTTTTTTTGGTAATGTTTTTAAAAGTATTATAGGTTATTAATAAACTGTACCTGCATCTCCTCCAGTATTTGTTGCAAAAGGTATAGGTTTGTGCTAGTGACGAACTCGAAGCCAAATTTCTTGCGGTACTTTGTTGCGAATTGAAGTAATCCCTGTAATGTCCATTTTTTCAAATATGTTAGCCCCTTTCGAAAATGCCTTTTAATTAAAGACAATAAAACATCTGGATTTGCTATGGCAGGTTGAAATAAAGCCAAGCAGCCTTTATACGAGCAGACACATGACAACTTACCGTCCTAATATCCCCACGCGTAATAGTAATAGCATCAGATAAGTGCCTGTGTGCTGAGAATGTGTCTAGCCATGACTGAATGGGCAACGTGTTGAACCACAGGTCTCTTGCGAATGACCTTGCGTGCTCCAGTGAAGAGACCGGCGAGGCCTCAATCATCGCCTTGCAAAATAAGATGCTAGAGGCACAAAGAAAGAGGTCCATCTCTTCCAATTTCACTGGCAAAAAAGATCATGTCAGTCAATATATAGTGTCAATTACAATCTAGTAACATCTTACTTGATTAAATAAATTGAGCACAACATCTGTTTAAAAAATCATATTCTCTAGGTAAATTAATTGTAAATAAATAGGAATATACATTAGGTGTATCCAAGTTCTAAGAATCTATTATATGCTAGTTGCTAATTAATATTTATGCAATCTTATAACCCTCAACAGTGATATACACTATAAAAATAGTGCACATGTCCAGAATTAGTATCTGAAGACATCTATATATAGGCAGCCTCGTCGCAATTATCGATGGCATCAGTGGTTGGTTCCTCCAAATTGTCGTCCCGTCTCAATGACAACCCTTCGATGTCAAACTCAACTAACCCAGTCAGGATCGGTTGGGGAGAAAATTCGAAATTACACTGTCCTATATCTTCACCCATTTCAAACATGTCCCTTTGGGTTCACATGGATTACCACACTCCATTCTTTATCAGCGTCATCCTCGACATAGTATACTAGGCGAGCCTCGGATGCAAGAATGTACGGTTCATCATCTTCTCGATCACCGGTATGAATTGGATGAGAGAAGTTAACCACTGTGTGTCCCAAAGAGTCTTGTTTTATACCTCTGCCAGATGTGGTGTTTGCCCAGATACATCTAAACAAGACGATTGTGAATTGACCACTGTAATTTAACTCAATGATGTCTACTAGTTTTCCGTAATACGAGACGCTACCAACAGCAACATTACTATCGCACTTGCTTGCGTAACTCCTAGTGTCAGAAGTGACATACACCCCACTATTTTGGGTTTTTAACCCTTCCTCTCTCGAGAGGGTTCTGAACTTAAATCCATTTACGTTGTAAGATGTATAGCGGCTAACTTGAACATTGGGCCCACATGCAAGCCACTGCAATTCGTTCGGGTGCATGCTGCTTCCCAATGTAACCTGTCAGTGAACAAATTGAATATTCATTATCTTGGGATACGAATAATATGACACCATTATTAATATGTATGTGTATAAATGATACCACAATTCACCTTACGCTTGAACCAATCGGAAAATTCTCTGTGCACAATACTGTCTATGTGAGACTGTGACTGTCTATGTGAGACTGTGACCTTGTCCTACTTCGTAACTTTCTCTTTGTGATCACCCTAAACTCACTAGAAACGTCACAAAAATGTCATGTCAGGTTCTCCAACTATAAAAAATCATATAAAGTAGATACTTTCAAATGCACTTACTCAATATATTTTTCCACGGCTAGGTAATTGACCAATACGTGACAGTGAGCTTGTAATTTTTCAGCTGGTGTGAGGGTGTAAAAAGAAGCAGCCCCGACCGCCTTTCCAACCCCTGGGAACATGGTTGCACTCTCATCAGGCATGACTTCACGCGGTCGATCGTCAACACGGAATGGTCGATTAATCCTACTCTCGACATTATCTAAATACCTTGAACAGAATACGAGAATCTCCTCGGATAAGTATCCCTCTGCAATTGAGCTCTCTGGTTGTGATTTGTTACGCACGTACTGCTTGAGATGGCATAAGTACCTTTGGGAATATAACACGTGTCATAAGCACTAATTAAGGGCAAAATTCATAATTTTGTTTGATAATTACCGTTCAATTGGGTACATCCATCGATAATGCACTGGGCCACCAAAACGCACTTCCTCGACTAGATGCACTGTCAAGTGAACCATCACTGTGAAGAAAGAAGGAGGGAAAATCATCTCCATGTGACACAGAGTATGAACCATGTGATTCTGAAGGAGAGGAAGTTGTTGAGGGTCTATGGATTTGCTGCATAATCGACAAAAAATGATGACAAATCTGCCAATACAGAAGACACTTGGAGAGGCAATGCATTCCTTAACGCGATTGGAAGTAGATATTCCATTAGAATGTGACAGTCGTGGCTTTTCAGCCCCAACAACTTGCGCTGTCGTAAATCCATACAGCGGAAAATGTTGCTAGTGTATCCATCTGAAAAGACTACATTCTTGATAGTCCTTAGAAAGAGCTCCTTCTGTGGATTGGTCATAGTAAAGATGGCGAATGGGTACTTTCCATCTTCCCGTGGCCACAAATCATGCTTGATTCCCATCGACTGGAGGTCTCTTCGAGCTTTAATGTGGTCTTTAGACTTACCTTTCTCGTTCATTATGGTGAATACTATGTTGTCACACACATTCTTCTCTATGTGCATGACATCAAGGTTGTGACGCAATTCATTGTTCTCCCAATATGGCAGCTCAAAGAATATACTCCTTTTCTTCCAAGGAGTCTCGTCTTGCATGGAAGTTTGCTGTCCGCGTGTCCTTTTCCCCGTAACCGATTGCACCTTGCCAAATTGGACATGCACACCCTCTAACTGCTGGATAATGTCTCTACTAAAGACTCTAATAGGCGGACCTCTATCCTCTATCTTTCCATCAAAGGAGTACCAGTCTTTTCTGTATTTGTGGTCATGATTCAGAAAGTGACGATGACCCATGAAACACCATTTCTAGCTGTGTGTAAGGCGGTTAGTTTCAGCATCCAAATTGCACGCAGGACAGGCTCTCCCACCGTACGTGTTCCACCCAGATAAGTTTCCTAAGCCTGGGAAATCACTGATTGTCCACATCAACGCAGTATGCATCTTGAAGGTTTTTTCTCGACTGCATCATAAGTTTCAACACCCCTCCATAATTGCTTCAACTCAGTGATCAACGGCTCTAGGTACACATCTATGTCATTTTCAGGCATTTTAGGACCAGCAATAATCATAGAGAGGATAAACGAAGTGGGTTTCATGCAAATCCAGGGCGGCATGTTATACGGGATAAGAACCATGGGCCAAATTGAGTACTTCGAGCTCATGTTCCCAAAAGGGTTAAAGCCATCGCTAGCTAGTGCTAGGCGAACACTGCGCGGATCACAAGAGAAGTCGGGATATCGTATGTCAAATGACTTCCATGCCTCGGCGTCCCTTGTATGCCTATAAATACCATCAGAGTTAGGACCTCTCTTATGCCACAGCATGTCAACGGCTGTCTTACTAGACATATATAACCTCTGCAATCATGGAATAAGGGGAAAGTAACGAAGAATCTTCGCCACCTGTGGTTTGCCGTTCTTCTTAACAACCATCTTGATCCTCACCCTAGAGTTCTTCTTAGTCTTATGCTTCCATCTCGATGTCCTACACTGCTTGCATTTGGTCAGCTCTTGGTCGTTGCACTGGTATAGCATGCAGTCATTTGGACATGCATCTATCTTCTTGTATGCGAGACCTAGTTTTCTTATGACTTTCTTGGCATCGTGCACAGTGGATGGAATCCGGGCATGCTCAAAGGCGTCCGCGAGCAACTCCAAAATCATTCCGAAGGCCTTATCGCTCACTCTGCACATGGACTTTATGTGATAGAGCCTCACCAAGAAGGATAACTTAGAGAACTTTGAACATCCTGGGTATAACTCTTGCTCCCCGTCTTCGAGTAGGTCGTGAAAGTTGCAGGTCTCTCGACTAGGTTCATTGTATATGTAAGGCAACTCATCCATAGCACCACCGTCGTGTTCATTCTCTGAGTCTTCTTTGTGGTCGGGAAGTCCTGAAAAGTTGAATACCTCCTGGACCATTTCAAACATCGGGGTGTCGAAATTTTGTTTAGATTGATCTTCTTGTCCGTCACAAGAGCGCTTGACCCCACGTCTCTCACTGTGATGGATCCAAAATGTGTAACTAGACGGGAAAGGGTTTATGACCAAATGATCAAACGCATCCTCTCTTTTTTGTAAGAGGCGGAAGCCACACTTCGGACATGGACAACGTATCATCCCATCGGATGATGCATTGGCAAATGCAAAATCTAAGAATCTGGTCAAACCGTTCCTATATTCTGCACCAACTCGGGACTTTGAAATCCAACTCTTATCGATAGCTAGTTTAATGAAAAAATAAAATGGCGACAAATCATAAAACAAAGTCAGACCACGAGAAAAAAGTGACGAATTAACACTTGATATAGAATGGGAGAATGACGGTTAAACCAAGTAATAAAACACACATTTACTAGTCCAGGATAATACACAGCTAACAGAAAAATATGAGAAATTTGCTTACTCATTGAAAAATTCTGCACTTTCAAATAAAATTACTGGAAAAAAGAAACTCTGGGTCCAATGCCAAATATTTGAAATGGAAAATAAAATTTCTTTCTTAAAAAAGAAAAAGAAAAAAGAGAAATATTATATTAATGTGAGAAATAATAAAATGAGAAGTTAATATAGTATTACAATATAATGTATTAGTTAAATTAAAAATAAATCAATTTAACATTTAATAATTAATATACTTATAATTAATAATGCTGTATAACTACTTGGCCTTGAATAAAGTGTGCAGGACCACTTTAAACCTTAAATTTGCACATAAAGCTTCTAATTTTGTAGTAATTAGCTAGCTATATATATGTGGTTAATATCCCCCCATAATATTATACGATGGAAGTGTCATATGTGATCACATGCATGTGAAAGTAACTATAAATATATTTATTCTTGTACAGCCAAAAATGACCATAAAAATGCAATAAATTAAGAAAACAGACTTAATGCACATCAGTAAGTCAGAGGTACGATTTTTGGGTTATACAAATTCCATTAACTTGTTATCAATTGTTCTAATAATAGAAAAGAAGATAAAATCTTTTGCAGTAATGTACAAGTCACTTTCACTTGGTCTACCATGAAGACAAGAAAAGCCAAAAATTCACAAAATGCTTTATCATCTCTTCATTTTAAATAAAATACATAAACATCATAATTCTCAGAAAAATCCAAATTATTACATATGGTTCTAAAAATCAGACAAAACTGACTAGTTTGATTTGGTAATTAGAAATCAGACAAAAATGGTTTAACAGCATGAATACTAATTCATCTAACTGTATAAGCGACAACAACTACAGTTGTATACTAGAATTTTATAAATCTTTGAAGATTTCAATGGGACAAGTATAGTAAGGCCCAAGAGATATTTTACTCTATGCAAACAGGTAAGAAGTGAAGTGTATGTTATGATGAAACTAAGAAATTAAGAGTAATCAATATACGCAGTGTCAAATTAACATGGACCCCTATAGAAAGATGGAGATTCTCCAGTACATTCCCTCCACTTAGAATGGTATTCTACTAATTATTAAAGTGAATGGCCTCTGTTTAATCCCAAGAAAATAAATTTTAATTACTTTGGTCGACACATATATATAACTGATTATTAAAGTGAATGGCCCCTGTTCAATGACCATACCTTTTGATATATTAGTATCTAGTATCAAATATATATACATCTTTGTTTATGGGTCGCATCATTGCACAGCTGAAGTAGTCTAAAATCTAAAACCTGTAGAAAGAGAAAGGTTCTTGCTGGCCTTCCATATTGTTGCCTTTAACTTGAATCACTGCATTTATGTTGTTTTTTATTGGCTATTTATATTGCAATTTCTTATTGTCCTTTTTAGAACAACTGTTTATACCAATAACAAAAGCATCAACTACTATAGAGGAATGAATTGTGAAAGTTCTATTGAATTTTCTCCATATGTGATATTTCTCTTCTGTCTTCTACACAACCCTATTAACAAGTACTTACTAAGTTTAAAAATTTTCAACATTGTTCTTAACAGTTTTGGTCTTAATTAGTTAATAACAAGACTTGGTTCCTCTAATGAAGTTGTTATGACCACTAAATTATTCATCATCATCATCAACATTATTATTATTCAGGTCCAAGAATTGAAGGAGAAAGATAACAACAAATGCAAGCAAAATAATAATAACTGTGTTTGCTATTACACTACTACTCCTTCTGCTCCACCATCTGCTTCTTATTGCTACGATCCGGTTTATTATAATTGTGATCCATCTCCCAACGATTTATTTTTATCATGTTCTATTTCTTTCTTTCAGTTATTATAATTTTAGAAGTTGGTTGTGATATCCTTCATTTTAATATATCCCTATCATTGATTAATTAAGCAAAATAGAGCATGCTGAATTATTTTGCCCTAGTCACAAGGAAGTGTGTCTCTTACACTACATTATTCCATCACTTTAAATTGGTAAAATTCAATCCAATCGAAAACTGATGTGATTTCTAACTTAGTCAATTCAACTCGGTCTTTCTATCAAATAGCAGAATAATTAGGTTTCTATTTCATAAGGGTTGCTCTATGCACAACCTTATGAAAACAAAACTATTTTTGGAAGGTTCATACTTTGAATAGAAGAGCAAACTTGGAACACAGAAACACAAAAATGGCAGATATTCTTGCTTACTAAAAGTGGATTCTACTTAATTTAGTCAACCACACTGTCATGCAGAAAGTACATTAGTTTAATCCAAATCGAAAGTGCAAAACTGGATTCGAATATGAAATTGCACTAAGCACAAACATATCAGAACTCAGGGGTTCAAAATTGGAAAAAAAATCAAATCTGCTCACTAAATTGGGGGAGAAATTTGGAACATACGAGGGAGAGGATCATTCCTCACATGCTTTTGACACCAAAAGTTCACATGGCACAGGGATGAAATTGATGTTCAAATGAATTTATGAACAGCCACTCAAATTAAATTGGGAGAGGGGACAAGAACGAACCTGAGAGAGGGGAGAGGGGGCGAACGGGCGGACAGCAGGGCAAGGGCAAGGGGGAAGGCTGCCAACGATGTCACGACGGTGGTGGAAGGAGACCCGCGATTGGCACTATGCTCTGCTAGGGTTCACGCCAAAAGAGGGAAGGTTATTCGCGCCTTAATATATTGGTTGTGGTTCTTTAATGAAACAACCCCCTTCTCCCACCTTGTTATTAGATGCGGTTGGGACAAAGAGGGCAACCAATTTGGATCTATTGGAGGCGGACCATCAAAACGCATGAAGAACTGCAGCAGCTCACTCGAACAACAACGCTCTGGAAAAGGGCTGGTATTTTACCGCAGGTAAGACCCGTGTCCCTTGTAGTAACATGAGATGGACCAATAAACAAAATGATTGTATTTCCTGATTTATGTTTGTAGAAAAAACTTGAGGATATTGAGCAATAGGATAAGTCTTCTAGAGTGTTGTTTCAAAATGATTCCATTGCTCAAGTTCTCGAAAAGAGAAACCGTGTAGAGTGCATGGTGTGGGTTTCGGACTGACTCCTAGTCAACGTTTTTTTCCAAATTCGCATCCGATGAGCAACAGAGTCTAAGTAGAGAAAACCCAGAAGAAGCTGCTTGACCTACAGGCAGAGCTAGAAGCCAAGAAGTTGAAAAGGAAGACGATGGAGGATGAAGCAGCAGAGAAGAAAAAGAGGCAGGCGATGGAGAGTGCTCTGTGATATCTATTTCAACGGCAGGGTGAGGAGTTTCCACCAGACATAACTGCAGTGATGAGTTCCGTAGAATGATAGAGTGAAAATAGTATATTGGGATTGGAACTATTTTGGTTTGAAGCAAACATTTTTTTAAATTTGAATATGCAACTCTTTGCAAGAGGTTTGTTTTATTGATAATTTATAAATATATTATTTTGTTTTGCAAATAATTTTTGTTTTTGCTACAAGTTTATATTTTAGGGTTGAAAATATTTAAAAAGCAAAAAAAAATATACTATTTTAAAAAAAATATGTGATTTTTAAAGAAAAACCCAATTTTTTAAAAACTTTTTCTAAATTTAGCTGCAATTTTAAACCGTCGAAAAGGGTCTTAAATTTTGAAAATTTCGTTCTCGATTGCGACAGCTTGTAACCGTTGGTAAACATGCTCGAAACCCATAGTTCGATATTGCGGCAGTTTTAAAACCGCTGAAAAACAGCTGTAAACTTAAAAAACTGTTTTAAATAGCGGCGGTCTGTAACCGCTGTAAACATGGACAAAATCGTGGCACTCTATTTTGTGGCGATTTTTTAATTAATTGCCACAAAATACTAATTCAGTAGCGATTATACCAGCAATTACTGGAAACCGCCACAAAACATTATCCCCGCGCCAATAACTAAGACGGTTTTCTATGCCGTTGGTGTTTGATTTTGTGGCGATCTAAAACCGCTGCTAATTATGAGAAAAACCGTCGCCATATCCTGTGTCCTCTTGTAGTGAAATCATTGAGACATATGCTTTCTCTTGCCCTGTTTTGAGTTTCCCTTTTGTCCAAAAGTGTCAATGAAGGTGGCGATGAATGATTTTGTTTTAATGGCATTGTCAATAGTTAATCGTGCCCTAATATCATGTGTTGGACTTTTTTTGTAGGTATGATGCAATACGTTCGGGTGTATTTTTTTTTTCGAGTTCTGTAATTTTTGTAATTTTTAGTTTATAATTTAAGACTTAGTGATTTGTGATTTTAGGGTACATGGTTTGGAAGTTAGTATTAATCGTTTATGATTTAAAATTTTGAGTTTATGATTTAAATTTTGGAATTTAATTTTATAATTTATTAATTTACTGTATAATGTTTAGAGTTTAAAGTTTACCATTAGAGTTACAACTATTATAAAACATTCGTAATTCAACGTTTTTGTGCTGGGATGAGTAATACTTATATAATACCTGTTTTTTATGTAAAACATATTTCATTTGAGAAATTTTTTCTCTGCAAAAAACAAAGTTCAACTTGGTAACTTATTAGCATACGTCAGCTTTTAGGATTTATGATTTTTTAGTTTATTTTAATTCCTAATCCTCTTCAGTTAGTACATTAACATTAGAATTTAATTTAATTTAAAGGATAAAATATATTTTTTGTCTCTAAAATTTATCAAAAATTTTAAAAATATCCTTAACTTTTATTTTATTTTAATTTTGTCCTAAAAATTTTTAATTTGTATCAAATATACCATTGACAATAAAATTCTTTAAAAAAAATAGGACTAAGTTAATGATAATATATGATAAATATGTTAATTTACTTGTGTGTAAAGGTTGTTCTTGTGAAGTTCGTCCTAATTAGTCGTTATAGATAAATTTGATGCGAATCGAAAACTTTTAGAATAAAATTGAAACAAAATAAAATTTAAAAATATTTTTAAAATTTTTAACAAATTTCAAAAATAAAACATATACTTTATCCTAATTTAAAATATTTTTAACAAATTTCAGTGGTGCTGAACCTAGTTATGCATGCTTTGAGTCACCAACAATAAAAAAACAAGGAAAAAGACTAGCTAAGCTTTTCTTTTCGTTAGGGTTAGGAAGAAAAGAAGGAGAAAAAGAGGAGAGAGAGAGAGGGGGGGGGGGGGGGGTTCATTGTCCTACTAAGTTCTAAGTCTAGTCATGGCTTCATCTGAAAGAGTAAAATATTGTTTACTTCAATAACTAATTCTTTTCGATTCAGTCTGCTATTAGAATAATCAATGCCGCACAACAATAACATGGCATGTTAACGTTTGCACAAGTAATAAGTATTAGGTGACATCACTTTCTTCTCACATTTAAGGATCGTAAGTAATAATTCTTTCGAAATTGAACAAAATATAATTATTTAATAATACAAAAAAATGTACTAACATTAAATTTAAATAAATTTAGGATTTATGAAAAAGACAATCTTCTGTGTAATGCATCCATGCCGCTACTAAGCTGAGTTCATTAATATGTAAATGGCCAGCTGACGGTTGCTTAGCTTTTGGCCTACAATATTACAAATATAATAATGGTTGCTTACCTAGCTAAATCTAACACTTATACTTCCAAAAAAGTTAGGCATTTCTTGAAACTTAATCTTTGCTTAAGGCGATGAATTTGTTATTCTAACATACTGTTGAATATCTTCCTGGGTGTTAGAACTTTTGAAAGATTTTTGGCAAGGGATCGGAAACTATGTTAATAACTTTTTAAGGCAAATAAGTAAATTGAAATATGCTGAAAGTTTATATATAACATCAAGAAGCAATTACACATGTTAAAAGTTTAGGGGATAAAATATACATAAATAATTAAAATGTAAGAAATCTATAAATTAACTTAATGCCTGAATAATTTTTTGAGAAAACTCTTTAGCATTAATTATCTTCTATAGTATAATTTTTTAATTTTTCTTTTAATAAATAATATTTTATAATTTCCAAAATTTTAACCTGAAAATTTTTCTGTATTTAATATTTTGGTACTAAACCATTTTCTTAATTGAATAGAGCATACCAAAGAAAATTTGTAATGCAATGTTTTCAATTGATTATTAGTTGTGCTTGCTGAGTTCCTGTTCTAGTTTGCGCGCAGTTCCAATTGGGGCAGTGCCCAGTGCTACATTAATACGTTAGAATGGATTAAATATAAATAAATGATCAAATTAATTTTTAAAAAATTACTCGTTTTTTAAATTGATTTTGAAAGATTCTTTTAATTAAGTTTGTTTTTTAAATATTTTAAATTAGTCAAATTAATCATTTTATTATTTTTGTTATTAATAGTATTAAAATTTGTTAATATATTACAATAAGTGATATTATAATACACATTTGACAATTTTAATTAATTATTAATATAAAAAATTTATAAAATTAAATCAAATTAATTTCAAATTGAAAAATTTTAACACTTTAATGTTTTTATTAATTTTGTATTAATTTTATCTAATTTAATAAACTTATTATTTTAACAATTATTTAATACTATAAGACATGTATTGTGATACGTGTGATATTACTTATTATACTACATTTACAAATTTTAATACAATCAATAATAGAAGTGGCACAAAAATCAATATCATTAATTTAAAATATTTGAAGAATAAATTTAATTAAAAAAATTTTAAAATTAATTTAAAAAATGAATAATTTTTATTCCAGAGCCCAACCCATTAAGGATCTCGAGTCCAGTTACAGACCACCGATCCGCCGGGTCTACCGACTCGATTCGTAGAATGACCCACCCGACACCTCATGATTCTCAAAAGAAACTTGAACAGCTAGCAGAAACTTTCAGGCAGGTGGGCCTAACTGCAAGGGGTCTACCCAAATACGGAGTATAAAAGGGGAGAGACCTACCCCTCCTTAGAGGTACGTCACTTTTCCTACCCTAATTAGCTGCCTTTTTGTACGGACATTGACTTGAGAGTCGAAGTCCTTGCAGGTGGCCCCACCTCTCTAGCATACGATCGACCAGGACGAGTGCTTCCTTCCAGGAGTCCGCACCCAGGTCTAGTAACCCTCCGTTGCTCCAGCATCAGCTACACCTGACTTACCAAACACCCGAGCAACCGAACATTGCCGCCGTCTATGGGAACCTGGCGTGAGGATGGAGCTTTTTCCCCATGGAGAAGAGGTACAAGAGGAGGGGGACCCCGCTTGAGAAGCTGGGTAGGCTCTATAGCCTTTACCTAGGAACCCTCGGGACCATGATCCCGTCGACCCTCCCTCCAGATCTCCCGAAAGACGCCCGTTCGGCGGTACGGGCGATGATAGCTCAAAGATCATATAGGAGCTCCTTCACTGAGTACAAAATCTAGAAAGGGAGATGGCGGTAAGGGACCGTTACTGTCCCGAACGTAGAAAAGACTCTTGCCCCAGCCAGTCCCGCACCCGATCTCCTACCAAGTGGTCGGAAGACCGAGGAAGAAGCCCTTGAAGGAACAACAGACAAGAACGAACTGATGCCCAATCTATTTCCACCCGTGATATGTCAGAAGGCCACGGCGAGACTATAAGAGAGAGAATAAAAAAACGACGGGACCTCATCATCATGGACCCGACCCCCTTCCACCTCTCGATCCTCAAGGTTTGGCTTCTGAAAAATTTCGACAAGCCTACGAACATGAGGTACACCGGGACGAAGGACCCACAAGAACATCTGACGGCCTTCGAGTCCAAGATGAATATGGAGGGTGTCGGCGACACTGTCAGATGCCGGGCTTTCCCGGTGGCTCTAGCAGGCCCCGCGATGGTGGTTCAACGCGCTCCCACAGGAATTCATCACTGCCTTCGCAGATATCTCTCGTAGCTTTTTGGCACAATTCACTACACGTATAGCCAAGGCTAAGCACCTGATCAACCTGTTGGGGGTCACCCAGCGGGCTGGTGAGTCGACGAGGAGATTCCTTGAACGATTCAACGACGAATGCCTAGAGATCGACGGTCCAACAAACTCTGTAGCGATCCTGTTCCTGATGAACGGCCTGTTGAACGAAGACTTCAGGAAGCACCTTACCACCAAGCCCATATGGAGCATGCAAGAAATCCAAAACATGGAAAGAGAATACATCAACGACAAGGGAGCCAAGTGGTGGCAACCAATAAATGGCAGCCACCCAACCCACCTACTTGTCAACCCTAAACCCAATGAAGGGACATCGGGGAAACCGTTCAAGCCATTTTTTTGGGTGGGCAAATTTACAAACTACAGCCCTCTCATAGCTTCCATAGTGAATGTTTACCAACAGATTGCAGACAAAGGCATCTTGTCGAAGCCCCGGCAACTGAAAGATAGGACAGGTGGAAATAAGAGTCTCTACTATGATTACTGCAAAGGTTTCGGTCACAAGACTCAGGACTATTTCGATCTGAAAGAGGCTCTCAAACAAGCTATCTGGGAGGACAAGTTGACTGAATTCTCGTAGTTTATACGAGAACCAAGGAGGAGAAGGCGAGAACGGTCCGAGGAGGATCGCAGCTGTACCGTGAGGCTGAGGCAGGGGCCCCCGAGAGCGCCGACAACGCCCCAACTGTAGTCATTAAAGTCGTGGTAGGACGGGATGCACCGCCCAAGTCGAAGTTGACAGCAAAAAAGGACGCTAAAATCCAAGCCATCTCGTCGGGAACTTGCAAGGCCCAGTCCAAGGAATCCCTCGAGATATCTTTCAGCCCGGAAGATCGGTGGTGCCACGATCTCTCTGAAAATCTGCCCATGGTGATTACAGTAATGATTGAGATGGGCCTAGTAAAGCGGATACTTGTTGGCACCAGAGAGCGCAAGAGGTCAGTGATGGGAACCGGAGAGCGCAAGAGGTCAGTGATGGCAAAATTCGTGGTCTTAAGGGACTCTACAGCCTACAATGTCATCCTAGGAAGGAGGATCATCAACGAACTCTCAACTGTTGATGAATTCATATTTGAAGATATATTTTGGTTTGATTTGAGTGGATTTAATCATATAAACCTACATTTATTCATCCAAATAGCATACTTTTGTGTTCTCTCCCTAAATTGAGCTTAATTGTGAAAACATGTTATTTTGTGCTTAATTTAATCACTTTTATCCTACTTTTATCCCATTTGATGCCTTGATGGTTTTCTTGAGTGATTTCAGGTGTAATGGGTTGGAATGGCTTGGTAAGAGTGGAAGAAAATCATGGAAGTGGGAGAAAATATAAAGAAATCAAAGGAGAAGTACACATTGGTGTGTGCATACGCACAACTCCCTGTCCGTACGCACAAGAAGAAAATCATCTAGTCGTACAGGTCCCAGCGCGTGACTCATTTAATGCAAATCGCTGGGGGCAATTTTTGGGCCTCCAAAGCCCAGTTTTGGACCTTCTGAAGCTGATTGAGTGCTATATCAAAGAGGGCCTCCTTCCATGTGAAAGGGGGAGCAATTAGGTTTAGATTTTAATCATGTAGTTCATTTTCTAGAGAGAGAAGCTCTCCCTTCTCTCTAGAATTAGGGTTCTCTAGTTTACTTTCTTGTAATTTCTACTTTTAATTCTTGTTTTCATTTACTTTTTCTTGTCATTTATTGTTATTGCATCTTTATTCTTCTTCATTTCTCTTGTTATTTCCTTTATTTTGTCATTTTTATGTTTATGCACACTCTTGTTATTTTAATTTTCAATTAATGCAATTTATAGTTTATGTTCATTCAATGCTTTCTTTAATTGTTATGGTCATTTTCTTACTTTTGGTAGTTACCTTTTATTTTTAATGTAATTTAATGTTATTTTATTTTCATGCACACCAAATGTTTGATAAAATACTTGGCTTAGTTTTTACATAGCTTTTCTCCATTCTTGGCTTGGAATTGATGACTTTAGTGATCCTTGAGTCATTGATGTCTATTCTTGTTTGATACATTAGAGTAGTTAGTTGATTTGGTCTCCCTTGACACTATGTGACCACTTAGTGTTGACATAGAACTTAGGGATTGGAATCAACTATGCCTATTTGACTTATCTTCGATGTAAGGTTAACTAAGTAGGATTAACTCTTCATAATCATCATATGTTTGTGGTCAATGTCTAGGATAGGCAACTTTAGCTCTCAATTGCTTACCAAGAGGTTTCTTGCATTTGAAGTTTCCTTTCCTTGCATTTTATTGCTTTTGACTTTCATTGCTTTGATTTTTAATTCCTTGCATATTTAGTTTTCACACTCTTGGTTGAGAAATTGGGTGTTTGGGTGAAATTGAGTTGTGGATGTCCATTCCGCATTGTTTGAGGATTGTTAATTGGTTTGGTTTCCCTTGACTCTAAGTGACCCACTAGTGTTGACTAGGACTTAGGGATTGGAATCAATTATGCCCTTTTGACTAATTCTCAAGTAGGATTGACTAATTGGGATAAATTCCACGCAATTTTCATGTTTGTGGTCCATAACTAGGATAGGAATCCTTAATTACCCAATTCTCACCAAGAACCCTTTTTAGCACTTGATTTCCATTTTCGTGACTTTTACTTGCTTTCCTTTAATTCCTTGCATGATCATTTACTTTCTTGTTACTTACATTCTTTGCTTCTCTTGCAATCCCAATTTCCCATGCTCTCCCATAGCCATTAATAGAACACTTAATTGTAACTCCTAGGGAGAACGACCCGAGGTTGAATTACTCTTGATCTCGGTTACTTTAATTTGAATTAACATTTGATTATGAGAATTCATTATTGTTTGCCAACGAATTGACGCTTGTTTCGATTGATTCCAAACTATAAAAGAATTTTCACGCTATCAGCTGTCATATACACAAAGTTTCTAACAATGAAGTTTGTGATGGATAACGGAATTGTGGGTTCCATCCGAGGAGACTTAAAAACGGAAATAGCTTGCAACAATGCTAATCTCTCGTTAAGCAAGAAGTCAACAGAGGCAGCCGGGGTGTTTCTGGCAGACTTAGATGCGAGGGTAGACGACAAGCCGAGACTTGAGCCTCAGGGGGATTTGGAGAATTTTTGAGTGGCAGACACAGAAGATATGTTCACTTTCGTGAACCGAAATCTCCCACACGAGCTAAAGGAACCTCTCATTGAGGCTGTCAGAGCAAATGGTGGCCTGTTCGCTTAGACTCCGGCTGACATGCCAAGAGTAGACACTGAGTTCATGTTGCACCGTCTTGCCGTGAAACCAAATGCCAAGCCAGTGGCACAACGGCAGAGGAAACTGTTGCTGGAAAGAGCTAACGAGGTGGCTAAGCAGACAGCTGGCCTGTTAGAAGCAGGATTCATAAGAGAACTAAAGTATTCGACATGGCTTTCGAATGTGGTCCTCGTTAAGAAAGCCAATGGAAAATGGAGAATGTGCATCGATTACTCGGGTCTTAATAAAGCATGTCCAAAATACTCGTTCCCACTCCCGAACATCGATTCCCTGGTAGATGCAGCGGCAGGATACCGGTTCCTAAGTTTCATGGACGCGTACTTAGGATACAACCAAATCTAGATGCACCGACTTGACGAGGAAAAAGTAGCGTTCATAATGCCAGCCGGGACTTACTATTACAGGGTTATGCCATTCGAGCTAAAGAACGCGGGAGCTACATACCAGAGGTTGATGAGCAAAGTCTTCAAGGACCTAATTGGCAAATCGGTTGAGGTATACATCGACGATGTCCTAGTAAAGACATCCAAGCCAGGCCACATGGTTGCCGACCTCAAAGTCGTCTTTAAGTCGCTCTAAAAATACAATATGAGGCTCAACCCCCTCAAGTCTGCTTTCGCCATGGAAGCTGGAAAATTTTTGGGCTTCATGATAACATAAAAGGGGTGAAAGCCAATCCAGACAAGTGCGAAGCTTTTCTTAGGATGACGAGCCCCGGCTGTGTCAAAGATGTGCAAAGATTAGCTGGAAGGCTCACGGGTTTGTCCCGTTTCCTTAGGGCCTCAGCTGCAAAGGCCATCCCCTTCTTCAACTTAATGAAACAGGGAATAGCTTTTGAATGGACCCTGGCTTGCGAGGAAGATTTCAACCATTTTAAAAAGATCTGGTTGATAAACCCCATTTGTAGGGTTTATCTTGTATTGATTTTTAGGGATTTTATCACCTTTTACCCACATTTATTCAATGAAATAGCATGGTTTTGTATATTCTCCTTTAATTGTGCTTAAGAGTGAAAACATGCTTTTTAGATCTTAAAATAGCTAAATTTAATTTACCTTTGATTCCATTAGATGCCTTGACATGTTTGTTAAGTGATTTCAGATTTAGGAGGCAAAGATTGGATCAAGGGAATGAAGAAAAAGCATGTAAAGTTGGAGAACTTATGAAGAAATGAAGAAACCGGAAAGCTGTCAAGCCTGACCTCTTCGCACTTAAACGACCATAACTTGAGCTACAAAGGTCCAAATGATGCGGTTCTAGTTGGGTTGGAAAGTTAACATCTGGTACTTCGCAACGATATAAAATTTGCTATAGTGCTACACGTATAGAGACGCGTACGCACACTATACGCGTACGCATCGATGTCCACACGTGATTTTTAAAGAGAAACTCGTGGCCAGCGATTTTAGAAGCCTTGTGGGCCCAATCCAACTCATTTCTAATGCTATTTAATCCAAGGACTGAAGGGGAAACACAAGTATTGAATGTGTTAGTTACCAATTAGTTTTGAGTTTAGCTTTTAGTTAGTTTCTAGAGAGAAAAGCTCTCTCTTCTCTCTAGAATTAGGATTAGGTTAGTTCTTAGATCTAGATCTATTTCTTCTTCTTCTCTCTTCCAATTTTCGTTCCTCTACTCTATTGTAGTTGTAGAATTCTTCTTCTAATGTAATTCCTTTGTTTGTAGTTTTTGAATTCTCTTTTGTAGATCTACATTTCTCCTTCAATGCAATTGGTAAGTTCTTTGTTGTTTCATGATTGATTTGGTTTTCTATTGTGGACCTCTTGCCTTTGTAGTTAGATCTCTCTTTAATTCTTGCAAATTCATGTGTTTACTTGTATTGCACTCTATGTGTTTGATGAAATGTCTCTTATAGCTATTAGTTAGATTTTGTTCTTCTTGACCTAGGTAGAGTAATTAGTGATACTTGAGTTATCTAATTCCTTTGTTGATTGGTAATTGGAGAGATTGCTAATTGGTGTGGAGTGCACTAAAGCTAGTCTTTCCTTGGGAGTTGGCTAGGACTTGTGGCTCAAGTCAATTCATCCACTTGACTTTCCTTTATTTAGTAAGGGTTAACTAAGTGGTAGCAATGAACAATTCTCATCACAATTGAGAAGGATAACTAGGATAGGACTTCTAATTTTCATACCTTGCCAAGAGCCTTTTATAGTTGTTAGTTTATTTTCATTGCCATTTACTTTCATGCTTCTTATCCAAAACCCCAAAACACATTTCTAACCAATAACAAGACACTTTATTGTAATTCCTAGGGAGAACGACCCGAGGTTTGAATACTTCGGTTATTAATTTTAGGGGTTTGTTACTTGTGACAAACAATCTTTTGTATGAAAGGATTATTGTTGGTTTAGAAACTATACTTGCAACGAGAATTCATTTGTGAAATTCTAAACCGTCAAAAATTCAATCATCAAAATGGCGCTGTTGCCGGGGAATTGCAATGGTGTTATGTTATTGGTTATTGTATATATGTGAATATTGTGAATAACTTGCTTTTTAGATTGCTTGTTAGTTTTTGCTAGTTTTAGTATTTTGTTTCATTATTTCTTATTAGTTTTTTGTTTCTTATTTTCTCTTGCTACCATGAATTCTCATTTTGGCCATGAGTGTGATTACAATTATGTTGTAGGTGATGAGAGCTACAACGAGGATGTGTATCAAGGATGGGACAATCAAAGGTGGGAGGAGCAATGTGCATATGATCAATCTTCATGGCAACAACCTCCACCAATGCACTATGAAGAAGAGCCATTTTTTGATGCATATCAATCCAATGGCTATGGTGAATCTCCTTGTGACTTTCAAGAGCCACCACCATATGCTTATGAACCCCCTCCTCAACATGACCCCCAACCACACTCACAAGCCTCTTTTCACCAACCACCTTCATATGACCCTAATCCATATCCATCCTACCAACAACCATATGAGCCATATGAACCATATATAGAGCCACCACCATTCCAACATCAATATTTTCAAGAGCCACCTCCTCCACATTATTACCAAGATGAACCACCTCCAACATATGAAAATTTTCAACCACAAGATGAATACTACTTTCCACCACAACCTCCCATGGAAGAATACTCATATCCATTGATCCAAGAGCCACATGATCCTAATCATATTATCCAAGAGGAACAAGAGTCAAGGGATCATCTCAAGGAAGCATTGGATCAATTTCAAGCAACCATGGAGTGTGTTGTGCAACAAGTGGAAAGAATGGAAAATATTGAACCACCACAACTCTACCAAGAAGAACTACCTTCCTATTATGAACCCTTTTTCCAAAATGAGGAACCCTTTCACCAACCCCAATCTCTAATGGATGAAACCCTTGGTGTTCTTGTTCAAGGGCAAGAAGAGATGAAAAGGGATGTGCAAAATTTCACGGCTGCCTTGGATGCGGTAACAAATCAATTAACCTCCCAATGCTTGAACACTCAAGGAACTCCCATGGCTACATGTGGAGAATCGAATGAAGAACATAGCATGAAGGAGAGATGGAAAACTCCGGTGGGAAATGAGGGAAGTTGCTTTGTATTGGAACAATTGGAGGAAGCTTTAATTGTTGAAGACAAGGAAAAAGTGGTAGAAGACTTAGGAGATGCGGAGCCTCCATGGGAACATAGAGTTGAAGAAAACCCCTCCAAGATGATTGAAATTGATGCTAGGGAGGAAAGTGCACATCTTCCAAGGCATATTCCATATGAAGACTTGGATGGGATAGAGAAAGAATTGAGTTCCCTTGGTGATGAAGATCAAGCATCAAGTCTTAGTGGTGAAGAATCCTTTGAGCATGAAGAACCTTCTCCGATTGGATTTGAAAGTATTGAGGAGGTAAATTTTTCTCACCCTCCCTATTATGATTTGAGTAAAGGAAAAGGTTCAGATAAAATCGTTGAACAAAGGATTGAGATTAAGAGATCTTGTGAAGAGGTTGAAGTCCCTAGAAATAGAAGAACGAGGGCTGGTTATGCTTTGTCAAGACCTTTGGAAGCATCCTTGCCTAGGTTGCCATCTACACCTTCATTTGAGTGGGTGAAATTCATTTCTATTAGCTTTATTATCCCATTTGAATATGGTTTGCTTGAAACGGATGGCCAACTTAGGGAACTTTGTGGGATGAAGCAAAAGCGGAAAAGGTTTTGTGGTGGGCGTTACAAATCAAGGCTCATTATGGTTGATGCATCAAACATGAGATATAAAGGTTGGAGTAGTGCTCAAATAGATGGGTCTAGGAGGATTGTTGGCCACTATATAGAGAATTCACCTTACTTACCACCCGGATGGACTAATAATGATGATCAACTTCAAGACGGGTGTGAAAATAAAGTGTGGGATCCCGGATTACAAGAAGAAGATCAACTTTGGGAGCCCCAAGCTTGTGAAGAACTCCATCAACACTTGGCTCAATCCATAAGAAATCTTGGGGCACAATGGAGAACCAAGCATTGGTGGGAGTTCCAAGATGAGTACAAGCACAAGCCACCTTGAGGAGGAGCTCCCCATAAGTCCAACTTAAGGACAATAAATAAAAGTGCTACGTGGGAGACACCCCACCATGGTAATATCTTTTCATTTTCTCTTTTGTAAATATTTGGTAGAATTAGTTTAATTTCATGTTTTGTTTAGTTAGTTGAGTATATTTGGTAGTTTAGTATGTTAAATAAGGTTTTATGTTGTTTTGGTAGCTGTTTGGAGGTTTGGAATGCTTGGATTGGTGCAAAAACATAGCAAAAATTTTTGAAAAATAAAGCACCATCCACGCGTACGCGCACTGTACGCGTACGCATGCATCAAGCATTTTCGACCATCCACGCGCACGCGCCAACCACGCGTACGCGTGGATTGAGAAGTTCCACATTCGATACATTTTTCAGAGAGTTATGCCTGCGCTGCGCCTACGTTGTGCCTTTGGCACAACCCCACTCACGCGCACGCGCACATGACGCGTACGCGTCACTCTCGAAATAAGCCATCCGCGCGCGCGCGCCATGCATGCGTACGCGTGGATGTCCTTCCTTCAATCCACTTCTTTTCTTCTCCTCTTTCCAATTCTTTCCTTCTCCTTTCTTCTTCCCTTCTTCTACCACTTCCAAACACCATTGATAACCATTTATTTTAGTTAGTTAATTAGTTAGTTGGGTAGTTAATTAGTTAGTTTTAGTTTAGTTTTCATTTCATTTTTTCCCTCTTTCCATTATAAGTGTTGGATTATGGATTTTGCTTACCATATATTGCTACTTATTACTAATTGAATGCTATCTTAGCATAATTGTTTTAAATATTCTTTGTTGGATTCTATCGTTGATGTTATATTTTGCTACTTAGTTTTGAGTTTTCTATGCTTACCTTTTGAAAAATACCAAGTGATGAGAATTGCCTTCGAGCTTGTAACTCTTCTTGAATTACATGATTTGGCCACCATGTGATTTGAGCCTTATTCTGTGATTAGGCAACCTCTTGATGGATGATGTTGAGCATTTACCTTAATGCATTGTATTTTATGTTCATATGCATCCATATGTGTTTGACTTGAATGCTTTCATGCTTCTTTAATGCTTGTTTTACCTTACAAGTTTACTTAAAGCATCTCAAGCACACTAGGATAAGTGAAGTGCATGCTTCTTTTGTGATATCGCCCTTTTATGCTAATGTGTGTTCTAAATCGCGCAATTTAGAATTCACACACTTATTTGTCATTAATGTCACACTAATCAACCACTCAATTCTAGTGATTTACCTCACTCCAACAATGTATGCTTCCTTGCTTTTGTATCTTCTCATCTTATGGTGTTATATTTTTATTTTTCATGACAAATGCACCACAAGCAATACGGAAGCAAGACTAAGAACACGCAGCACCGGTTGACCTACCAGCTGAAGGTAGCAATCCGGAGATTCGCCGTACCCCCTTGCTGATCTTTGAATGCACCGAGGACGGTGCAAACTTTTAAGTGTGGGGAGGTCGTCCGACTGATCGGCGATTTTGGGTGACAAATTTCTAATCCCAACACTTTTGCATTTCATTCTAGGATTTTAGGATTTTTACTTGCATTTTCTTATTTTTGCATATATATATATATATATATATATATATATATATATATATATATATATATATATATATATATATATATACACAATAAGGTTAGTCAAAATAATGAAATTTTTCAAGGATTTCTATCTATAGAGCACCTTAATTGATTTGAGTGAATACTTTTCATAAAACTTGCTTGAATTATATATCTTGTGGATCATGTTTTGAGCTAAGAACACACAAGCTTGTGAGATTTGAGCACCAATGGTGTGGTTACATCTTATAACCACTTATTTTCCTTCTTGTGTGCATTATTCTCTTTCTATGATTGTAATCCTTGATTTGTTTGATTCTTTATGTCCATTATTTTGTGTATTCATGCATTTATATGATTGAGGCCATCATTTCATTAGCTCACTTACCCAAATGGCCCTACCCTTTATCATCCATTGTTAGCCAATTTGAGCCTACGCTTAACCCACTTTGTTCTTAATTTAGCACATTACAAGCCTTAAAGCGAAAAACAATAAATGTCCTTAATTTGGATCTTTGATTGGCTTAGGCTAGTGTGTGTGAGTATCATTCAAGTGTGGGAACCTTGGGATATTGAGTGAATTAAAGGGTAAGTTTTGTATTGTTATTGAAAATATTGGGAATTGGGTACATACTCATGTATTGATCAAATGTAAAACCTTATGCATTGATGCTCTTGTATATAAAAAAAATAAGAAAAAGAAAAGAAAAAGAAAAAAAACAATATGGAAAAGAAAAAAAATATAGAAAAAGAAAGAAAAAGAAAAAAAATAATAAAAAGGCGACAAAATGCCCCAAAGCAAGCCCAATAAGGGTCAATGCATAAGTGTTGTGAAATGAAAAGAAAATGCATGAGTATGTGAAAAAAGTGAAAATGGGTAGTTAGGTTAGAACTTAATTGAATAGGATGTCATAGGTTAGGTGGGAAGTCTAAGCTTATCAAAGATTCAAATTCCAAGCTCACTTAACCAAATATGCATCCTACCTTGACCCTAACCCCATTACAACCTATGAAAAGACCTCATGATATATGTATGCATGCATGAAATATTTGTTGATTGTTAGAAGAAAAACAAATCTTAGAAAGTATGATTAGGAGAGAATTGAGAGAATCAACCCTAAACACTTGAGCGAATAGAGTGCAAACACATCCGGTGAGGGTTTGATGCTTAATTACATGTCTCCACCTATGATCATCTCCTTTCATGCAAGTTTGTAAAAATATTTAATAGCTCAATTCAATTGTGGATTAGACTTGCTAGTCCTTTAGCCCTTATGCATATATGCTTCTTGGAAATTGATTTATTTTGACCAAGAAATTGCATTCATTTAGATAGTTGCATGTAGGTAGATTGCATTTAGTTAGTTTCCATTGAATAAATGTTGATGCCCTTCGCTTTCTCTTGGTTTAAGCATGAGGACATGCTTGGTTTAAGTGTGAGGAGGTTGATAAACCCCATTTGTAGGGTTTATCTTGTATTGATTTTTGGAGATTTTATCACCTTTTACCCACATTTATTCAATGAAATAGCATGGTTTTGTATATTCTCCTTTAATTGTGCTTAAGAGTGAAAACATGCTTTTTAGATCTTAAAATAGCTAAATTTAATTTACCTTTGATTCCATTAGATGCCTTGACATGTTTGTTAAGTGATTTCAGATTTAGGAGGCAAAGATTGGATCAAGGGAATGAAGAAAAAGCATGTAAAGTTGGAGAACTCATGAAGAAATGAAGAAACCGGAAAGCTGTCAAGCCTGACCTCTTCGCACTTAAACGACCATAACTTGAGCTACAGAGGTCCAAATGATGCGGTTCTAGTTGGGTTAGAAAGTTAACATCCGGGGCTTCACAAAGATATAAAATTTGCTATAGTGCTACACGTATAGGGATGCGTACGCGCACTGTACGCGTACGCGTCGATGTCCACACGTGATTTTTAAAGAGAAACTCGTGGCCAGCGATTTTAGAAGCCTTTTGGGCCCAATCCAACTCATTTCTAATGTTATTTAACCCAAGGACTGAAGGGAAAACACAAGTATTGAATGTGTTAGTTACCAATTAGTTTTGAGTTTAGCTTTTAGTTAATTTCTAGAGAGAGAAGCACTCTCTTCTCTCTAGAATTAGGATTAGGTTAGTTCTTAGATCTAGATCTATTTCTTTTTCTTCTCTCTTCCAATTTTCGTTCCTCTCCTCTATTGTAGTTATAGAATTCTTCTTCTAATGTAATTCCTTTGTTTGTAGTTTTTGAATTCTCTTTTGTAGATCTACATTTCTCCTTCAATGCAATTGGTAAGTTCTTTGTTGTTTCATGATTGATTTGGTTTTATATTGTGGACCTCTTGCCTTTGTAGTTAGATCTCTCTTTAATTCTTGCAAATTCATGTGTTTACTTGTATTGCACTCTATGTGTTTGATGAAATGTCTCTTATAGCTATTAGTTAGATTTTGTTCCTCTTGACCTAGGTAGAGTAATTAGTGATACTTGAGTTATCTAATTCCTTTGTTGATTGGTAATTGGAGAGATTGCTAATTGGTGTGGAGTGCACTAAAGCTAGTCTTTCCTTGGGAGTTGGCTAGGACTTGTGGCTCAAGTCAATTCATCCACTTGACTTTCCTTTATTTAGTAAGGGTTAACTAAGTGGTAGCAATGAACAATTCTCATCACAATTGAGAAGGATAACTAGGATAGGACTTCTAATTTTCATACCTTGCCAAGAGCCTTTTATAGTTGTTAGTTTATTTTCATTGCCATTTACTTTCATGCTTCTTATCCAAAATCCCAAAACACATTTCTAACCAATAACAAGACACTTTATTGTAATTCCTAGGGAGAACGACCCGAGGTTTAAATACTTCGATTATTAATTTTAGGGGTTTGTTACTTGTGACAAACAATCTTTTGTATGAAAGGATTATTGTTGGTTTAGAAACTATACTTGCAACGAGAATTCATTTGTGAAATTCTAAACCGTCAAAAATCCAATCATCACCTGTCGAAACTCCCAATCTTTGGGAAACCAAAAGAAGGGGAGACCTTGTACCTATATCTACCCGTGACAGAGGAAGCCTTGATGGTTGTCCTCATTCGAGAAGAAAATAAAACCCAACAACCAGTGTATCAGTAAGGTGCTCCAAGGGACGGAGCTTAGATACACCAAGTTGGAAAAATTGGCCTATGCCTTGTTAGTCTCATTGTGGACATTAAGGCAATACTTCCAAGGGCACCTGATTACATTGAGAACCGACTAAGTCATCCGCCAGATTCTACAAAAACAAGACCTAGCAGGCCGTATGATGATGTGGGCGATAGAATTATCCCAATACGACATACAATACGAGCCCAGACATGCAATAAAGGCCCAGGCGATGGCAGACTTCTTGGTAGAGGTGACAGGGGACCCCCCGGGAACTCGAAAATAAGAATGGAAGCTTGATGTTGACGGAGCATCCAACTAGGCATTCGGAGAAGTAGGAATAATTCTCGAGAGCTTGGAGGGCATGACTTATAAACAATCAATCAAGTTTGAGTTCCTGATTTCTAACAACCAGGAAGAATACGAAGCTTTGATAGGAGGCTTGACCTTATTCAAAGAGGTCAGAGTATCAAGGGTCAAAGTCAACAGTGACTCACATATTGTGACATCCCAAGTTAATGGAATCTACCAAGCCAGAGACCCTTTGCTGCAAAAGTACTTGGAAAGAGTGAAAAAGTTATGTGAGGGTTTTAAATAAGTGACAGTCCAGCATGTACCCAGGGAGAAGAACGCTAGAGCCGATCTCCTATCAAAGCTAGTGAGCACAAAGCCCGGCACGAGAAACCGATCCCTGATCCAAGGGTTAGTGAAGGAACCCTCAGTGACTTTCTGTGTGACCCAGATTCCAATCCTTCCATCTTGGTTCAACCCAATCCAAATTTTTCTCGAAGAAGGAATGCTCCATGGAGATGAAAAGAGGCTAGACTGATAAGAAGGGAAGCAGCCAAGTATGTGGTAATATAGGGGCAGCTGTACAAACAAGGGCTAAACCAACCCCTGCTGAAGTGTCTATGATCCAAACAGGTAGACTACGTCCTAAGTGAAGTCCACGAGGGGTGTTGCGGTTATTACATAGGAGAGAAAGCGCTAGCTAGGAAGCTCATGAGAGCAGGGTACTATTGGCCCTCCATGATGACGGATGTGCAAGAATTCGTGAAGAAATGCAGGAAATGCCAAGAAAATGCGAATTTTTACAAGGCCCCGGCAGGTGGGCTGAGTCTCATGTTGGCCTCCCGGCCTTTCTCGTAGTGGGGAGCTGATCTTTAGGGCCCGTTCCCGGTAGGACCTGGAAATGTTAAGTATTTGATAGTGGCCATCGACTATTACACCAAATGGACGGAAGCAGAACCACCGGCCAACATATCGTCAGCAAATTATCGAAAGTTTCTGTGGAGATAAGTAATCTCGAGGTTTGGAATCCTAGAGACGGTGATCTCGGATAACGGCATGCAATTTGCAAACAAGAAGTTTGGAGAATTCTTATCCGGGCTGGGGATCAAGCAAAAGTTCTCCTCGGTAGAGCACTCCCATAGTAACGGTCAGGTAGAAGCAACAAAAAATGTCATCCTCAAGGGATTGAAAAAGTGGCTTGACCAGAAAAGGGCTCCTAGGCAGACGAGTTAGCGTCGATCTTATGGTCTTACAGAACAACGCCACAACCCTCCACCGGGAAAACACTGTTCTGGCTTACCTACAGAGTCAAAGCGGTTATTCCTATGGAGATCGGGGAGCCAAACCCGAGGCTTCTCTTTGGCGGTGGCCCAGAAGTAGCCCACTTGACGGAAACCGTACTAAAACAGAGGATAGCTTTGTGATACCATGGAAAAGTGCTCAGTAGGAACTTCGAATAAGGCGATCTGGTGTTGCGGCGCAACGACATTAGGTATCCCGAGAAGTTATCGGAAAGGGCGCTTACAAGTTAGAACGTCTAGATGGAAGCGATATCCGGAGGACGTTGAACGTAGCGAATCTGAAGAGGTTCTACCCTTGAGAGGTGATGAGCGGATAATTTGTATGCTTTTTGGCATTGTTTTTAGTATGTTTTTAGTATCTTTTAGTTAGTTTTTAGTATATTTTTATTAGTTTTTAATTAAAATTCACTTTTCTGGACTTTACTATGAGTTTGTGTGTTTTTCTGTGATTTCAGGTATTTTCTGACTGAAATTGAGGGTCCTGAGCAAAAATCTGATCCAGAGACTGAAAAGGACTGCAGATGCTGTTGGATTCTGACCTCCCTGCACTCGAAGTGGATTTTCTGGAGCTACAGAAGCCCAATTGGCGCGCTCTCAACGGCGTTGGAAAGTAGACATCCTGGGCTTTCCAGCAATATATAATAGTCCATACTTTGTCCAAGATTTGATGGCCCAAACCCGCGTAGCAATCCGGCCTCAGAAATTCCAGCGTTAAACGCCGGAACTGGATTAAAAGTTGGAGTTAAACGCCCAAACTGGCATGAGAACTGGCGTTTAACTCCAGAAAACGTCTCTACACATAAAAGCTTCAATGCTCAGCCCAAGCACACACCAAGTGGGCCCGGAAGTGGATTTTTCTGTCATTTACTCATTTCTGTAAACCTTAGGATACTAGTTTACTACTTATAGGACCTTTTGACATTGTAATCGAAACCTTATGACCTCATAACATTTCATACACGTTCTTTCCACAGTATGAGCCTCTAAACCCCATGGTTGGGGGTGAGGAGCTCTGCTGTGTCTTGATGGATTAATGCAATTACTACTGTTTCTTATTCAATCATGCTTGCTTCCGTTCTAAGATAACACTTGTTCTTAATCCGGATGAATGTGATGATCCGTGACAATCATCATCATTCTCAACCATGAACACGTGCCTGACAAGCACCTCTGTTCTATCTTAGATTGAGTAGTTATCTCTTGGGTTCTTTAATCGGAATCTTCGTGGTATAGGCAGGACCTGATGGCAGCATTCAAGAGAATCCGGAAGGTCTAAACCTTGTCTGTGGTATTCTGAGTAGGATTCAATGATTGAATGACTGTGATGTGCTTCAAACCTGTAACCTACTGGGCGTTAGTGACAGACGCAAAAGAGTGATTCTATTCCGGTAGGGGAGGGAACCAAACCGGTGATTGGCGGCACTGTGACAGAGTGCTTTGCATTAGCTTTCACTGCGCGGATGGGAGGTAGCTGCTGACAACAGTGAGACCCTACACGAGCTTGCCATGGAAGGAGACATGCGTGTTTGATGAAGAAGACAGTGGGAAAGCAGAGATTCAGAAGATGGAGCATCTCCAAACCTCAACCCATTCTCCATCACTGCAATACAAGTAACCATTACATGTTTTTTTGCTTTTTACAATCAATCCTGATAATTTCTGATATCCTGACTAAGATTTACAAAATAACCATAGCTTGCTTCAAGCCGACAATCTCCGTGGGATCGACCCTTGCTCACGCAAGGTATTACTTGGACGACCCAGTGCACTTGCTGGTTAGTTGTGCGGGATTGCAAAAGTGTTATTGCAATTTCGTGCACCAAGTTTTTGGCGCCGTTGCCGGGGATTGTTCGAGTTTGGACAACTGACGGTTTATTTTGTTGCTTAGATTAGGACTTTTTGTTTTTGTTGGTTTAGAGTCTTTTTAGTTGAGTCCAGTTTCATATTCTAAGTTTGGTGTCATTTGCATGATTTTGTTTTTCTTGTGATTTTCGAATTTTGCATGTTCTTAGCCCTTTTTGATTCATAAAAGTTCTAAGTTTGGTGTCCTCTTTGTGTTTTTCCTTTAAAATTTTCGAAAAATTAGTGTTTGATTTTCTAAAATTTTAAGTTTGGTGTCTTTGTGTGTTTTTCTCTTTCCTCTTTTTAAAAAAAATCAAATCTTTTTCATAAAAGTTTTTCAATCATATCTTCTTAATTGCTGTTCTCAAAATCTTTTTCTTCATTAATTGATTCAGTTCTCAATTTGCTTTGATCTTATTTTATTTTTAATTTTCGAATTTTCTTTTATTTTCCTTTTATTTTATTTTATTGAATTTTATTTTTCGGTTATTTCAAAAAAAAATAATAATAATAAAAAAATAAACAAAATTCATCTCTTTGCAATTATTCTCATTTCCCTTTTGTCTATTATGGACTTAAGTGGAATTAATCAGTCCAGAAGGACTCTGGGGTCCTATGCCAACCCCAGTACAGCTGCATATGGGAGTAGCATCAGTGTACCTCCCATCAAAGCAAGCAGCTTTGAGCTAAACCCTCAACTCATTATCATAGTGCAGCAAAATTGCCAGTATTCCGGTCTTCCAGAGGAAGAACCTACTGAGTTTCTGGCACAGTTCTTACAAATTGCTGACACAATACATGATAAAGAGGTAGATCAGGATGTCTACAGACTGTTACTGTTTCCGTTTGCTGTAAAAGATCAAGCAAAAAGGTGGTTAAATAACCAACCTACAGCAAGCATAAAGACATGGAAACAGTTATCAGAAAAATTCCTGAATCATTTTTACCCTCCAAAAAGGATGACACAGCTAAGGCTGGACATCCAAGGCTTTAAACAAGAGGATAATGAATCCCTTTATAATGCCTGGGAGAGGTATAGAGGTATGCTAAGAAAATGTCCCTCTGAAATGTTTTCAGAGTGGGTACAGTTAGACATTTTCTACTATGGGCTCACAGAAAAAGCTCAGATGTCTTTAGATCACTCAGCTGGTGGATCTATACACATGAGGAAGACAATTGAAGAAGCTCAAGAGCTTATAGACATTGTTGCTAGAAACCAATACTTATATTCTAGCAAGGAATTCGTTCCACAAGAAGAGGTCATGGCAGTAGTCACTGATCCTGATCCTCAAGAACAGATGAATGAGCTTAATCAACAACTACTCCTGATGACTGAACAGTTAGCAGAATTTAAAGAAATGCTCCATGATACTAAGGTTGCTAACAAGAGCATAGAACTGCAGTTGAATCAAGCAAAACAGCAAATATCTAAACAAATAACAGAAGAATGTCAAGCAGTTCAACTGAGGAGTGGGAAAACACTGAATGCCACTGCTCAAAGAGCAAGAAGTCAATTAAGGAACAGTTGACAGAGGATGACCAAGCCACTGTTCAAAATCCCTCTGAGGACAGTAAGAGCCCAGAGAGGAATATTATTGGCGTTCAAACGCCAGAAAGGGGAGGAAAATTGGCGTTAAACGCCCATTCCTTGCCCAATATTGGCGTTCAAACGCCAGAACAGGGAGGAAAGCTGGCGTTAAACGCCCATTCCCTGCCCAGTTCTGGCGTTCAAACGCCAGAAAAGGGGGAGAAGTTGGCGTTTAACGCCCAAACTTCATCCACTCCTGGCGTTCAAACGCCCCAGGAGAATCAGACACCTGAGAGTGCTGACAGTAATCCCTCTAACAAGGCTTCTTCAACCACTTCTGTAAGGAATAAACCTGCAGCATCTAAGGTTGAAGAATATCAAGCCAAGATGCCTTATCCTCAGAAACTCCGCAAAGCGGAACAGGATAAGCAATTTGCCCGCTTTGCAGACTATTTAAGGACTCTTGAAATAAAGATTCCTTTTGCAGAGGCACTTGAGCAAATACCCTCTTATGCTAAGTTCATGAAAGAGATCTTAAGTCATAAGAAGGATTGGAGAGAAACTGAAAAAGTATTTCTCACTGAAGAATGCAGTGCAGTCATTCTAAAAAGCTTACCAGAAAAGCTTCAAGATCCTGGAAGCTTTCTGATACCATGCACATTGGAAGGCACTTACACCAAGGTAGCCTTATGTGATCTTGGAGCAAGTATTAACTTAATACCTGCATCCACTATCAGAAAGCTTGGGTTGATTGGAGAAGTCAAACCAACCAGGATATGCCTCCAACTTGCTGATGGCTCCATTAAACACCCATCAGGCATAATAGAGGACATGATTGTCAAGGTTGGGCCGTTTGCCTTTCCAACTGACTTTGTGGTGCTGGAAATGGAGGAGCATAAAAATGCAACTCTCATTCTAGGAAGACCTTTCCTAGCAACTGGACGAACTCTCATTGATGTACAAAAGGGGGAAGTAACCTTGAGAGTCAATGAGGATGAGTTCAAGTTGAATGCTGTAAAAGCTATGCAGCATCCAGACACACCAGAGGACTGCATGGGCGCTGACATTATTGACTCTCTGGTAGAAGAGATCAATATGGCTGAAAGCCTAGAATCAGAACTTGAGAACATCCTCAAGGATGCTCAAACTGATCAGGAAGCGCCAGAGGAGGCAATGGAATTTTCGAAAATTCCTCAGGAGGAAGATAAGCCTCCTAAGCCTGAACTCAAGCCATTACCACCATCCCTGAAATATGCATTTCTGGGAGAGGGTGATACTTTTCCAGTGATTATAAGCTCTGCTTTAAATTCACAGGAAGAGGAAGCACTGATTAAAGTGCTAAGGACACACAAGACAGCTCTTGGGTGGTCCATAAGTGATCTCAAGGGCATTAGCCCAGCCAGAGGCATGCACAAGATCCTGTTGGAGGATAATGCCAAACCAGTGGTTCAACCACAGAGGAGGCTAAATCCTGCCATGAAGGAGGTGGTGCAGAAAGAGGTCACTAAATTACTGGAGGCTGGGATTATTTATCCTATTTCTGACAGCCCATGGGTGAGCCCTGTCCAAGTTGTTCCCAAAAAGGGAGGCATGACAGTGGTTCATAATGAAAAAAATGAACTGGTTCCTACAAGGACAGTCACAGGGTGGCGCATGTGTATTGACTACAGAAGGCTCAATACAGCCACCAGAAAGGATCATTTTCCTTTACCATTCATAGACCAAATGCTAGAAAGACTAGCTGGCCATGATTATTACTGCTTTTTGGATGGCTATTCAGGCTACAACCAAATTGCAGTAGACCCTCAGGACCAAGAGAAGACAGCATTCACCTGCCCTTCAGGCGTGTTTGCCTATAGGAGAATGCCTTTTGGTCTGTGCAATGCACCTGCAACCTTTCAGAGGTGCATGCTCTCTATCTTCTCAGATATGGTAGAGAAATTTCTGGAAGTCTTCATGGATGACTTTTCAGTATATGGAGACTCATTTAGCTCCTGTCTTAACCACCTATCACTTGTCCTGAAAAGATGCCAAGAGACTAACCTGGTTTTAAACTGGGAGAAATGTCACTTTATGGTGACTGAAGGAATTGTCCTTGGGCACAAAATTTCAAGCAGGGGAATAGAGGTGGATAAGGCAAAGGTGGAAGTAATTGAAAAATTACCACCACCTGCCAATGTTAAGGCAATCAGAAGCTTTCTGGGGCATGCAGGATTCTACAGAAGGTTTATCAAGGATTTTTCGAAAATTGCTAAACCTCTGAGTAACCTGCTAGCTGCTGACACACCATTTGTGTTTGACACACAGTGTTTGCAGGCATTTGAGACCCTGAAAGCTAAGCTGGTCACAGCACCAGTCATCTCTGCACCAGATTGGGCATTACCATTTGAATTAATGTGTGATGCCAGTGATCATGCCATTGGTGCAGTGTTGGGACAGAGGCATAACAAACTTCTGCATGTCATTTATTATGCCAGCCGTGTTCTAAATGATGCACAGAAGAATTACACAACCACAGAAAAAGAATTACTTGCAGTGGTCTATGCCATTGACAAGTTTAGATCCTACTTAGTGGGATCAAAGGTGATTGTGTACACTGACCATGCTGCTCTTAAATACTTACTCACAAAGCAGGATTCAAAACCCAGGCTTATCAGATGGGTGTTGCTTCTGCAAGAGTTTGATATAGAAATAAGAGACAGAAAAGGGACAGAGAACCAAGTGGCAGATCATCTGTCCAGAATAGAGCCAGTAGCTGGGGCGTCCCTCCCTTCTACTGAGATCTCTGAGACTTTCCCAGATGAGCAACTCTTTGCCATCCAGGAAGCTCCATGGTTTGCAGACATTGCAAATTATAAAGCTGTGAGGTTCATACCCAAGGAGTACAGTCATGTGCAAAGAAAGAAACTAATTTCAGATGCCAAGTACTACCTTTGGGATGAACCATATCTCTTTAAGAGATGTGCTGACGGAGTGATCCGCAGGTGTATACCCAGAGAGGAAGCACGAAGGATCCTATGGCACTGCCATGGATCACAGTATGGAGGACACTTTGGAAGTGAGCGAACAGCCACTAAAGTTCTCCAGTGCGGCTTCTACTGGCCTACTCTCTATAAAGATTCCCGAGAGTTTGTGCGTAACTGTGACAGTTGCCAAAGAGCTGGTAACCTGCCTCACGGATATGCCATGCCTCAACAAGGGATATTAGAGATAGAGCTGTTTGATGTATGGGGAATTGACTTCATGGGGCCATTCCCACCATCATACTCAAACACTTACATTCTGGTGGCAGTGGACTATGTATCTAAGTGGGTAGAAGCAATTGCTACACCCACTAATGATACCAAAACCGTGCTGAAATTCCTCCAGAAAAACATTTTCAGCAGGTTTGGCGTCCCTAGAGTACTAATCAGTGATGGGGGTACTCATTTCTGCAATAAACAGCTATACTCTGCTATGGTTAGATATGGAATCAGCCATAAAGTGGCAACTCCGTATCATCCACAGACAAATGGGCAAGCTGAAGTCTCTAACAGAGAGCTAAAAAGAATCCTGGAACGGACTGTGATGTCCCGAAGAAAGGATTGGGCAAAGAGCTTGGATGATGCTCTGTGGGCATACAGAACAGCATTCAAGACTCCTATAGGCACCTCTCCATACCAATTGGTGTATGGAAAGGCCTGCCATTTGCCTGTGGAACTGGAACATAAAGCCTACTGGGCAACCAGATTCCTAAACATGGATGCACAGTTAGCTGGTGAGAAAAGACTGCTCCAGCTAAATGAGCTAGAGGAGTTCAGACTCAATGCCTTTGAAAATGCTAAGATCTATAAGGAAAAGGCAAAGAAGTGGCATGACAAGAGATTGTCAACCAGAGTCTTTGAACCAGGACAAAAAGTTCTGCTCTTCAACTCTAGGCTCAGACTGTTTCCAGGAAAACTCAAATCCCGGTGGAGGGGTCCATATGTGATTACAAAAGTGTCACCATATGGGTATGTTGAGCTTCAGGATATTGATTCTGACAGTAAGATCATTGTTAATGGACAGAGGATCAAACACTATCTTGAAGGAAATTTTGAGCAGGAATGCTCAAAACTGAGACTTGAGTGATTCTCAGTGAAAGTCCAGCTAAAGACAGTAAAGAAGCGCTTGCTGGGAGGCAACCCAGTCATTAGGAAGTTGTACGATTAGTTCTTACAGAGGCAAGTATCAAAAATGAAGGAATTCACAGAGTTACAGAAGGATTCAGCTCAAAAAGCAGAGAAAATGAGCTTACTGGCGAAAAAAACGCCAGTAAGGGGCATTTTGGGCGTTAAACGCCAGAATGGGCACCATTCTGGGCGTTTAACGCCAGTAATGGTACCATTCTGGGCGTTAAACGCCAGAATGGGCACCATTCTGGGCGTTTAACGCCAGGTGTGCAGCATCACTGGGCGTTCAGAAAAACGCCCAGTGAGGAAGGTTTTCTGGCGTTTAACGCCAGCCAGGGTACCTGGCTGGGCGTTAAACGCCCAAAAGGGGCAACAAATGGGCGTTAAACGCCAGAATGGGTGCCATTCTGGGCGTTTAACGCCAGCTTGGTGGGGGGACCACATTTTTGTTTTCAACTCAGATTTTCTCAAACTTTCCTTTTCTCACCCATACTTTTCTACAAAATCACACTTCAATCATTCATTATTCACTTTCAAATCTTCAAAAATCAAAACAATTTTTCAAATCTATTTCAAAATAATCCCAAATCTTCTTCAAAAACTCACCCTTTTCTCAAAAATCTTTCATATCTTTTCAAATTTCCTTTCAAATCTCTCTTTTGTTTTCGAAATTCTCCTCCCCCCACTCTACAAATGAACGTTCCTCACCCCTCCTTCCTCACACCATTCGAATTTTCTCTCCCTCTCTCTCTCTCTTCTCTTATTTCTTTTCTTTTTGCTTGAGGACAAGCAAAACCTCTAAGTTTGGTGTGCTTTTCCGTGATCACTAAGCCAAGATTCATCAATATCATGGCTCCCAAGGGAAAACAAACCAACTCAAGAGGAAGGAAAGAGACCAATCCAAAGAATCTTTGGAATGAAGAGAAGTTTTTAACCAAAGAACATGAGGACCATTATCACAAAATAATGGGACTGAGGTCAGTGATCCCGGAAGTTAAATTTGATCTGAAAGAAGATGAATATCCGGAGATCCAAGAGCAAATTCGAAACAGAGGTTGGGAAGTTCTGACCAATCCTGAGACAAAGGTTGGAAGGAACATGGTTCAGGAATTCTACTCAAATCTGTGGCTCACAGATAAGCAAAGAATGACTGGAACCGCTTTTCCTACCCACAGAACCATGGTCAGAGGGAAAGTTATGTACTTCCATCTGGACAAAATAAGAGAAATCTTCAAGTTACCTCAACTACAAGATGATCCTGATTCCTTCAATAGGAGGATGGTGAGAGTAGATAAGGGGTTGGATCAAGTTCTAGAGGACATATGCCTCCCTGGAACTAAGTGGATAACCAATTCTAAGGGTGTCCCAAACCAACTCAAGAGGGGAGACCTCAAGCCAATTGCAAGAGGTTGGCTAGACTTTATTGGGCGTTCCATATTGCCCACTAGCAACCGTTCTGAGGTCACCATCAAGAGAGCAGTGATGATTCACTGTATTATGCTTGGAAAAGCAGTGGAGGTGCATCATGTGATTGCTTGTGAGATCTACACAATTGCAAACAAGAATTCCACTGAAGCCAAGCTGGCTTACCCAAGCTTGATCTCCTTGCTCTGTAAAGAGGCTGGGGTAAAGATGGGAGTAGATGAGTTCATACCCATTGAACACCCAATCACCAAGAAGTCAATGGAAGGACAAGTGCAAGACAACTCCATCAAAAGGAGGGCGCGTGAGTTCCTCCCTGAATTCCCTGAAATTGGCTACTGGGCCAGCCTAGAAGCATCCATCAACAAGCTGCAAGAGACTATGGAGCAACTGAAGGAAGAACAGCAGAATCAGAACTGCATGATCTGCAAATTGCTGAAGGAACAAGAGAAGCAGGGGCGTGATATCAAGGAACTGAAACGCCAAAAGCTCTCCTCTCAAGCTGGGGGAGCATCCACTTCTCAAAATCAAGGTTGTTGAGTCCTAACTCTGTGAAACCTCTATCATTAGAGGCCTCTGTTTTTCGTTTTTTTTTATCTCTTTCCTTTATTTTAGTCTCATCTTATATCTATAATTGAGTCTTGTTCTTAATTAATAAAATTAATAAAGTTTATGCCTTAAAGCTATGAATGTCCTATGAATCCATCACCTCTCTTAAAAGAAAAATGCTTTAATCACAAAAGAACAAGAAGTACAGGATTCCGAAATTTATCTCTGAAACTAGTTGAATTAGTTTGATGTGGTGGCAATACTTTTGTTTTCTGAATGAATGCTTGAACAGTGCATATGTCTTTTGAATTTGTTGTTTTAAGAATGTTAAAATTGTTGGCTCTTGAAAGAATGAGGAGAAAGAGAACTGTTATTGAGGATCTGAAAAATCATCAAATTGATTCTTGAAGCAAGAAAAGCAGTGAAAAAAAAAAAAATATATTTTTCGAAAAAAAAAGGGAAAGAAAAAGAAAAAGAAAAGAAAAGAAAAAAAAAAAAAAGAGAAGGAAATAGAGTTGTGATCCAAAGCAACAAGAGTGTGCTTAAGAACCCTGGACACCTCTAATTGGGGACTTTAGCAAAGCTGAGTCACAATCTAAAAAGGTTCACCCAATTATGTGTCTGTGGCATGTATGTATCCGGTGGTAATACTGGAAGACAGAGTGCTTTGGGCCACAGCCAAGACTCATACACTGGCTATGTTCAAGAATCAATGTACTTCACTAAGAGAATCAATAACACTATCTGAGTTCTGAGTTCTTATAGATGCCAATCATTCTGAACTTCAAAGGATAGAGTGAGATGCCAAAACTGTTCGGAGGCAAAAAGCTACTAGTCCCGCTCATCTAATTGGAGCTGTGTTTCTTTGATATTTTGGAATCTATAGTATATTCTCTTCTTTTTATCCTATTTTGATTTTCAGTTGCTTGGGGACAAGCAACAATTTAAGTTTGGTGTTGTGATGAGCGGATAATTTGTATGCTTTTTGGCATTGTTTTTAGTATGTTTTTAGTATCTTTTAGTTAGTTTTAGTATATTTTTATTAGTTTTTAATTAAAATTCACTTTTCTGGACTTTACTATGAGTTTGTGTGTTTTTCTGTGATTTCAGGTATTTTCTGACTGAAATTGAGGGTCCTGAGCAAAAATCTGATCCAGAGACTGAAAAGGACTGCAGATGCTGTTGGATTCTGACCTCCCTGCACTCGAAGTGGATTTTCTGGAGCTACAGAAGCCCAATTGGCGCGCTCTCAACGGCGTTGGAAAGTAGACATCCTGGGCTTTCCAGCAATATATAATAGTCCATACTTTGTCCAAGATTTGATGGCCCAAACCCGCGTAGCAATCCGGCCTCAGAAATTCCAGCGTTAAACGCCGGAACTGGATTAAAAGTTGGAGTTAAACGCCCAAACTGGCATGAGAACTGGCGTTTAACTCCAGAAAACGTCTCTACACATAAAAGCTTCAATGCTCAGCCCAAGCACACACCAAGTGGGCCCGGAAGTGGATTTTTCTGTCATTTACTCATTTCTGTAAACCTTAGGATACTAGTTTACTACTTATAGGACCTTTTGACATTGTAATCGAAACCTTATGACCTCATAACATTTCATACACGTTCTTTCCACAGTATGAGCCTCTAAACCCCATGGTTGGGGGTGAGGAGCTCTGCTGTGTCTTGATGGATTAATGCAATTACTACTGTTTCTTATTCAATCATGCTTGCTTCCGTTCTAAGATAACACTTGTTCTTAATCCGGATGAATGTGATGATCCGTGACAATCATCATCATTCTCAACCATGAACACGTGCCTGACAAGCACCTCTGTTCTATCTTAGATTGAGTAGTTATCTCTTGGGTTCTTTAATCGGAATCTTCGTGGTATAGGCAGGACCTGATGGCAGCATTCAAGAGAATCCGGAAGGTCTAAACCTTGTCTGTGGTATTCTGAGTAGGATTCAATGATTGAATGACTGTGATGTGCTTCAAACCTGTAACCTACTGGGCGTTAGTGACAGACGCAAAAGAGTGATTCTATTCCGGTAGGGGAGGGAACCAAACCGGTGATTGGCGGCACTGTGACAGAGTGCTTTGCATTAGCTTTCACTGCGCGGATGGGAGGTAGCTGCTGACAACAGTGAGACCCTACACGAGCTTGCCATGGAAGGAGACATGCGTGTTTGATGAAGAAGACAGTGGGAAAGCAGAGATTCAGAAGATGGAGCATCTCCAAACCTCAACCCATTCTCCATCACTGCAATACAAGTAACCATTACATGTTTTTTTGCTTTTTACAATCAATCCTGATAATTTCTGATATCCTGACTAAGATTTACAAAATAACCATAGCTTGCTTCAAGCCGACAATCTCCGTGGGATCGACCCTTGCTCACGCAAGGTATTACTTGGACGACCCAGTGCACTTGCTGGTTAGTTGTGCGGGATTGCAAAAGTGTTATTGCAATTTCGTGCACCAAGAGGCGACCTCCCAACTCGGGGGTCTTTTCTTTCCATACCTTGTAATCTTTTATTTTATATTTCCTATTCTAAATATGTTGTTTTCTTTACCTTTTCATTTCAATTATCATCTTCTTATTAATTTACCTCTCCCACTGTTAAAAACATTCATGATTCAAGTATGTGTATACTTTTGCTTATTTATAAAATTTTTTCCAAGGTTTCAATATATGAGGTGCCATTCCCCCTACCCTCTACGCGAGGCCACGGTAAGGGGTTCTAGCGAGACCTATTGTTAGCTTACGCCATTGCTGGCTTGAAATTACCACCGTTTCAGCGGCAACCCGGGAATGATCACCCCAGGAGCCAAAGCAATTACAACCAACGAGTATCCGATGCAAAGCGGCTCATGATTTAATAGCCAAGCAATGAAACGACAAGTACAATAACCAACATTTCATGAATAAAAACAGTTTAAAGTGAAAAGGCACCACGTCGGCCAGGCAAACAATCGTTTATACAAGCAAGCATCAGACCGACAAAATGAGAAAGAAATGTTCAAAAGTACAAAATAAGGCGCCATACCGGCCCAACAAAACGAGAAGGAAATTATAAATGTTCAGAATACAAAACAAGGCACCACACCAGCCCGACCAAAGTAGATATACAAAGTTCAGCAAAATACAATACACAACTAACAGCTTTGGGATGTCCACGATCTTCCCATCTTTGACCATCTTGAAGGCCCCAATCAGTGAAGTATCGAAATAGGGAGCGAGGACCAAGACCTGGGCCTTAATCCCCTCCTTGGTAGCCTTGAGGACTTTCCGAGCATCCCTTAAAACCTCTTGCCTGGGCCTCTTGATGGGCGACCTTAGCTAACTTCACGGCGTCGGCAGCCTTCTCTTCCAGCTCCTTAACCTTCTCCTCAAGTTCTTTCGCCTTCGCCTCAGTAGCTATAGCCTCAGCTCGGACGCTGTTCATCTGGGCTAAAAGAGAATGGTTGCGCTCCACCAAACGGTTAATCTCGGCAGCACTCTCCTCGGCCATTTTCTCTGCGTCGGCAAGACGGGTCTTGAGCGACTCTTCCTGGGCCTTCAGCTGGGCAATATCCCTTTAGGCAGCCCTAAGCTTTCCCTTCGCTAGTTGGCTTTGGGCTATCACGGGTTTCACCTTTCTTGCGATGGCGGATGTCCGGAAAAGGCTACGGTAGGCCCACCTTACCTGGGCGGCGAGGTCCTTATCTTGGAAGAATTTGCCCGTACCGGGGAGGAGCTGAGTGTCGATGAAACGATCAGCATCAAAGTTCTTCTCCATAACCGTCAAAGTCCTGTTGGAGCCAGAATCTATTTTCTCTTTTTAGGATTAGTCGTGATGACCAGGTCGTTGTCGTCCTCAGGGACCACCTCCTGATCCTGAGGCGGGTCATCGGCAAAAGGGTTCTCTAGAGGGTTCTCGGGTAGCACTTCGCTGGAGGCATGGGTCAGCCTTTGGCCCTCGCCGACTACCTGACCACTCCCCTCACCAATGACTCCAGGCTCAGGACCCGCAGAGTGAGTCTCCGAGGAGTCATCGTCACTATCGTCATTGGAAAGAAAGTGAGACATCAGCTCAGCCATTGTAGTTTTCTCGGCAGCCATGGAAACTATAAAGAATAAACATGTGATGAAAACAAGAGACTAGGGAAGTTTGAAGAAATACAAAGACAACTACAATAGTTAAGAAAACGGAAGAAAGGTAATTTACCTACGTGGGCTGATAAACCCCATTTGTAGGGTTTATCTTGTGCTTGATTTAAGGGATTTTATGACCTTTTACCCACATTTATCCATTGAAATAGCATGGTTTTATAACTTCTCCTTTAATTGTGCTTAAGAGTGAAAACATGCTTTTTAGGTCTTAAAATAGATAAATATAATTTACCTTGATTCCATTAGATGCCTTGATATGTTTGTTAAGTGGTTTCAAATTTAGGAGGCAAAGATTGGATCAAGAGAATGAAGAAAAAGCATGTAAAGTTGGAGAACTCATGAAGAAATGAAGAAACCGGAAAGCTGTCAAGCCTGACCTCTTCGCACTTAAACGACCATAACTTGAGCTACAGAGGTCCAAATGATACGGTTCCAGTTGGGTTGGAAAGCTAACATCCGGGGCTTCGAAATGATATAAGATTTGCTATAGTTGCTACACGTATGGTGGCGCGCACGTGCATAGTACGCGCACTCGCCGTTGCTGCCACCTGTTTCACTTAAAGCAAAACGTGGCCAGCGAATTCTAAAGCCTTGTGGGCCTAATCCAACTCATTTCTGATGCTATTTAACCCAAGGAGTGAAGAGGAAAACACATGTTAGTTACCATTAGTTTAGTTTAGCATATTTTAGTAGTTAGAAGTTAGTTTCTAGAGAGAGAAGCTCTCACTTCTCTCTAGAATTAGGATTAGGATTAAGTTTAGTTCTTAGATCTAGGTTTTAATCTTTGCTTTCTTCTACTTCTACCTTTCAATTCTTTGTTGTTACATTCATTCTTCTTCCATTCTTTTATTGTAATTTCCTTTATGTTGTTCTTATACTTTGTTATAGATCTACTATTGTTCCTTCCATTTCCTTTCAATTCAATAAGAGGTAATTCATAATAATTGTTCTTCTTTGCTTTTTTATTGTTGATCTCTTGCCTTTGTAGTTAGATCTCTCTTTAATTCTTGCAATTTATGTTGTTTACTTTTATTGCCTTTTATGTGTTTGTTGAAATGCCTCTTCTAGATATAGTATAGATTTTGTTCTTCTTGACCTAGGTTGAGTAATTAGTTACACTTGAGTTATCTAATTCCTTTGTTGATTGGTAATTGGAGAGATTGCTAATTGGTTTGGAGTGCACTAAAGCTAGTCTTTCCTTGGGAGTTGGCTAGGACTTGTGGCTCAAGTCAATTCATCCACTTGACTTTCCTTTATTTAGTAAGGGTTAACTAAGTGGTAGCAATGAACAATTCTCATCATAATTGAGAAGGATAACTAGGATAGGACTTCTAATTTTCATACCTTGCCAAGAGCCTTTTATAGTTGTTAGTTTATTTTCATTGCCATTTACTTTCATGCTTCATATCAAAACCCCAAAACAACTCACAACCAATAACAAGATACTTTATTGTAATTCCTAGGGAGAACGACTCGGGAGATTAATACTCTCGGTTATAGATTGTAGAATTGTTTGATGATGGATTTTGCGTCGGTTTAGACTATGCTACGATTGATTACTTGATAATTTCTATACCGGCAAAAATTAACTCATCAAAATGGCGCCGTTGCCGGGGAATTGCAATGGTGTTATGTTATTGGTTATTGTATATATGTGAATATTGTGAATAGCTTATTTTTTGGATTGCTTGTTTGTTTTTGCTAGTCTTAGTATTTTGTTTCATTATTTCTTATTGGTTTTTGTTTCTTATTTTCTCTTGCTACCATGAATTCTCATTTTGGCTCTGAGTGTGATTATAACTATGTTGTAGGTGATGAGAACTATAATGAGAATGTGTATCAAGGATGGGACAACCAAAGGTGGGAGGAGCCATATGCATATGATCAATCTTCATGGCAACAACCTCCACCAATGCACTATGAAGAAGAGCCATTTTTTGATGCATATCAATCCAATGGCTATGGCGAATCTCCTTGTGACTTTCAAGAGCCACCACCATATGCTTATGAACCCCCTCCTCAACATGGCCCCCAACCACACTCACAAGCCTCTTTTCAACAACCACCTTCATATGATCCATATCCACCATTCCAACAACCATATGAGCCATATGAACCACACATAGAGCTACCACCACCCCAACATCAACATTTTCAAGAGCCACCCCCTCCATATTATTACCAAGATGAACCACCTCCAATATACGAAAATTTTCAACCACAAGATGAATACTACTTTCCACCACAACCTCCCATGGAAGAATACTCATATCTATTGATCCAAGAGCCACATGATCCTAATCATATTATCCAAGAGGAACAAGAGTCAAGGGATCATCTCAAGGAAGCATTGGATCAATTTCAAGCAACCATGGAGTGTGTTGTGCAACAAGTGGAAAGAATGGAAAACATTGAACCACCACAACTCTACCAAGAAGAACCACCTTCCTACTATGAACCCTTCCCCCAAAATGATGAATCCTTCCAACCACCCCAATCTCTAATGGATGAAACCCTTGGTGTTCTTGTTCAAGGGCAAGAAGAGATGAAAAGGGATGTGCAAAATTTCATGGCCGCCTTGGATGCGGTAACAAATCAATTAGCCTCCCAATGCTTGAACACTCAAGGAACTCCCACGGCTACATATGGAGAATCAAATGAAGAACATAGCATGAAGGAGAGATTGGAAACTCCGGTGGGAAATGAGGGAAGTTGCTTTGTATTGGAACAATTGGAGGAAGCTTTAATTGTTGAAGACAAGGAAGAAGTGGTAGAAGACTTAGGAGATGCGGAGCCTCCATGGGAATATAGAGTTGAAGAAAACCCCTCCAAGATGATTGAAATTGATGCTAGGGAGGAAAGTGCACACCTTCCAAGGCATATTCCATATGAAGACTTGGATGGGATAGAGAAAGAATTGAGTTCCCTTAGTGATGAAGATCAAGCATCAAGTCTTAGTGGTAAAGAATCCTTTGAGCATGAAGAACCTTCTCCGGTTGGATTTGAAAGCGTTGAGGAGGTAAAATTTTCTCACCCTCCCTATTATGATTTGAGTAAAGGAAAAGGTTTAGATAAAATTGTTGAACAAAGGATTGAGATCAAGAGATCTTGTGAAGAGGTGGAAGTCCCTAGAAATAGAAGAACGAGGGTTGGCTATGCTTTGTCAAGATCTTTGGAAGCATCTTTGCCTAGGTTGCCATCTATACCTTCATTTGAGTGGGTGAAATTCATTTCTATTAGCTTTATTATCCCACTTGAATATGGTTTGCTTGAAACGGATGGCCAACTTAGGGAAGTTTGTAGGATGAAGCATAAGCGGAAAAGGTTTTGTGGTGGGCGTTGCAAATCAAGGCTCATTATGGTTGATGCATCAAACATGAGATATAAAGGTTGGAGTAGTGCTCAAATAGATGGGTCTAGGAGGATTGTTGGCCACTATATAGAGAATTCACCCTACTCACCACCCGGTTGGACTAATAATGATGATCAACCTCAAGACGGGTGTGAAAATAAAGTGTGGGACCCCGGATCACAAAAAGAGGATCAACTTTGGGAGCCCCAAGCTTGTGAAGAACTCCATCAACACTCGGCTCAATTCATGAGAAATCTCGGGGCACAATGGAGAACCAAGCATTGGTGGGAGTTCCAAGATGAGTACAATCACAAGCCACCTTGAGAGAAGCTCCCCACAAGTCCAACTTAAGGACAATAAACAAAAGTGCTAGGTGGGAGACACCCCACCATGGTAAACTCTTTCCATACTCTTTTAGTTTTTTTAATAAGTGAATTGAGTTGCCATTGTAGGTAGATTCTCATTTTCATCTTTTGTAAATATTGGTAGAATTAGTTTAATTTCTTATTTTTATTGTTTTATTGAGTTTAGTTAGTAGTATAGTATGTTGAATAAGGTTCTAGGGTGTTTTGGTAGCTGTTTGGAGGATTGAAAGGCTTGGATTGGTGTAAGAACTTAGAAAAATATTTTTTTAAAAAACAGAACACCATCCACGCGTGCGCGCACATAACGCGTACGCGCACCTGAGCATTTTTCGACCATCCACGCGACGCGCACTGTACGCGTACGCGTGGATGCAAAAATTCCACCCCAGCCAAAAACCCGAGAGTTAGGCCTACGCTGTGCGAACATTGGGCCAGAGGCACAAGTCTATGCACGCGTGCGCGCACTTGGCGCGTACGCGCACATGATCTTAAATTCGCAATGCACGCGCACGTACACTTCGCGCGCGCGCGTCGATTGCACAATCTGCACCCCCGGTACTTTTACCCGAAAGTTGTGCCACTTTTGGGCCAACATTATGCCTCCGGCCTAACTCGATGCACGCGTGCGCGCGCCTGGCGCGTACGCGTCCTTCAACCAATATGCCCATTGGCGCGTAAACGTGCATGACGCGCACGCGTCGGTAAAAAAAAAGAGTTTTTTTTTCTCATCTTCCATTTTCTTTTTTTCATTACATTCACATACTTCTACTCTTTCCATTTTCATTTTGTTTCTATAGCATGTTTTCAGTTTTTTTTTCTAAGTGTCATTTCAATAATGGTGTTGAATTCTTATACTCAAGTATTGAGACTCTCTTGCTTTATCTTGGTGCTTTGTGACCTGTTTAACATTAATTGAAATGTTTGTTCCACACCACACACAAGATAGTGCTTTAGTCCTTCCTAACTCATTATCCTTTGTTTTTGCGCTTCATCATCATTGAGTTAGGTTGGGACCATATGCCCTCATGCTTCTCACTAATCTTGTTTGTGTCAATTCTTATTTGATCTTTATGCTCAATATGTTTTTCATGCTTTGACTTTACTCTTGCATCAAGTATTAGTTGATATGCCCTTTGCTTATATTGTTCTCTCACTCACATGTTGTAGCTACCATGTAATAGAGAACCATACTCCTACTTGGCATTAACCCCCGCCTATGTTCTATTTGCTTTGATATCTTTGTCATAGGCTTAATATTCCTTTCCTTTTCTATCCTTTTAGGTTGGCCACCAAGGAGGAAGAAAGGAAAAGCTTTTAAAGGGGACAACAAACAAGTCATTCGCACAACCTTTTGAAGGAGCTCATCAATTGTAGCAACCCATCCACCTTGCTCTTCTTTGAGTGCACCGAGGACGGTGCAAACTTTTAAGTGTGGGGAGGTCGTCCGACCGTTCGGCGATCTTGGGTGACAAGTTTCTAATCCCAACACTTTTGCATTTCATTCTAGGATTTTATGGTTTTTACTTGCATTTTCTTATTTTTGCATATATATACACAATAAGCTTAGTCAAAATAATGAAATTTTTCAAGATTTCTATCTATAGGGCACCAATTGATTTGAGTGAAAACTTTTCATAACACTTGTTTGAATTATATATATTGTGGATCATGTTTTTGAGCTAAGAACACAAGCTTGTGAGATTTGAGCCTAATGGTGTGGTTACATCTTATAACCACTTATTTTCCTTCTTGTGTGCATTATTCTCTTTCTATGATTGTAATCTTTGATTTGTTTGATTCTTTATGTCCATTATTTTGTGTATTCATGCATTTATATGATTGAGGCCATCATTTCATTGAGCTTACTTACCCAAATAGCCTTACCTTTTATCTTTCATTGTTAGCCAATTTGAGCCTACGCTTAAACCACTTGTTCTTATTTTAGCACATTACAAGCCTTTAAGTGAAAAACAATAATTGTTCCTTATTTGGATCTTTGATTAGCTTAGGCTAGTGTGTGTAAGCATCATTCAAGAGTGGGAAAACTTGGGACATTGGGTGAATAAAAGGGTGTATTTTATATTTTGTTGAAAATATTGGGAATTGGGTACATACTCATGTATTGATCAAATGTAAAACCTTATGCATTGAGGTTCTTGTATATAGAAAAAAAAATGAGAAAAACAAAAGAAAAAGAAAAACAATATGGAAAAGAAAAGAAAAAAATAGAAAAAGAAAGAAAAGGAAAAAAAAGAAGAAAAATAATAAAAAGGGGACAAAATGCCCCAAAGCGAAGCTCAATAAGATCAATGCATAAGTGTTGTGAAATGAAAAGGGATGCATGAGTATGTGAAAAAGTGAGTAGAATGGGTAGCTAGAGTAGAATTTAATTGTATAGGTTATTATATAGGTTAAGTGGAAAGTTTAAGCTTATCAAAGATTCAAATTCCAAGCTCACTTAACCAAATATGCATCCTACCTTGACCCTAACCCCATTACAACCTATGAAAAGACCTCATGATATATGTATGCATGCATGAAATATTTGTTGATTGTTAGAAGAAAAACAAATCTTAGAAAGCATGATTAGGAGAGAATTGAGAGAATCAACCCTAAACACTTGAGCGAATAGAGTGCAAACACATCCGGTGAGGGTTTGATGCTCAATTACATGTTTCCACCTATGATCATCTCTTCTCATGCAAGTTTGTAAAAATATTTAATAACTCAATTCAATTGTGGATTAGACTTGCTAGTCCTTAGCCCTTGTGCATATATGCTTCTTGGAAATTGATTTATTTTGACTAAGCAATTGCATTCATTTAGATAGTTGCATGTAGGTAGATTGCATTTAGTTAGTTTCCATTGAATAAATGTTGATGCCCTTTGCTTTCTCTTGGTTTAAGCATGAGGACATGCTTGGTTTAAGTGTGGGGAGGTTGATAAACCCCATTTGTAGGGTTTATCTTGTGCTTGATTTAAGGGATTTTATGACCTTTTACCCATATTTATCCATTGAAATAGCATGGTTTTATAACTTCTCCTTTAATTGTGCTTAAGAGTGAAAACATGCTTTTTAGGTCTTAAAATAGATAAATATAATTTACCTTGATTCCATTAGATGCCTTGATATGTTTGTTAAGTGGTTTCAAATTTAGGAGGCAAAGATTGGATCAAGAGAATGAAGAAAAAGCATGTAAAGTTGGAGAACTCATGAAGAAATGAAGAAACCGGAAAGCTGTCAAGCCTGACCTCTTCGTACTTAAACGACCATAACTTGAGCTACAAAAGTTCAAATGATGCGGTTCCAGTTGGGTTAGAAAGCTAACATCCGGGGCTTCGAAACGATATAAGATTTGCCATAGTTGCTACACGTATGGTGGCGCGCACGTGCATAGTACGCGCACGTGCCGTTGCTGCCACCTGGTTCACTTAAAGCAAAACGTGGCCAGCGAATTCTAAAGCCTTGTGGGCCCAATCCAACTCATTTCTGATGCTATTTAACCCAAGGAGTGAAGAGGGAAACACATGTTAGTTACCATTAGTTTAGTTTAGCATAGTTTAGTAGTTAGAAGTTAGTTTCTAGAGAGAGAAGCTCTCACTTCTCTCTAGAATTAGGATTAGGATTAAGTTTAGTTCTTAGATCTAGGTTTTAATCTTTGCTTTCTTCTACTTCTACCTTTCAATTCTTTGTTGTTACATTCATTCTTCTTCCATTCTTTTATTGTAATTTCCTTTATGTTGTTCTTATACTTTGTTATAGATCTACTATTGTTCCTTCCATTTCCTTTCAATTCAATAAGAGGTAATTCATAATAATTGTTCTTCTTTGCTTTTCTATTGTTGATCTCTTGCCTTTGTAGTTAGATCTCTCTTTAATTCTTGCAATTTATGTTGTTTACTTTTATTGCCTTTTATGTGTTTGTTGAAATGCCTCTTCTAGATATAGTATAGATTTTGTTCTTCTTGGCCTAGGTTGAGTAATTAGTTACACTTGAGTTATCTAATTCCTTTGTTGATTGGTAATTGGAGAGATTGCTAATTGGTTTGAAGTGCACTAAAGCTAGTCTTTCCTTGGGAGTTGGCTAGGACTTGTGGCTCAAGTCAATTCATCCACTTGACTTTCCTTTATTTAGTAAGGGTTAACTAAGTGGTAGCAATGAACAATTCTCATCATAATTGAGAAGGATAACTAGGATAGGACTTCTAATTTTCATACCTTGCCAAGAGCCTTTTATAGTTGTTAGTTTATTTTCATTGCCATTTACTTTCATGCTTCATATCAAAACCCCAAAACAACTCACAACCAATAACAAGACACTTTATTGTAATTCCTAAGGAGAACGACTCGGGAGATTAATACTCTCGGTTATAGATTGTAGAATTGTTTGATGATGGATTTTGCGTCGGTTTAGACTATGCTACGATTGATTACTTGATAATTTCTATACCGGCAAAAATTCACTCATCATGGGCCCGACTGGTTTCCCCCATCACCATGTGGGAATTGAGGTTTTTGGTGCCAAATATTGCCAACAGGATGTCAGCGATCCAGCGGTTCTCCTCGTCCAATCCCTTGTAGGTCATTTTTATTAAATAATCACTGCCGGCCCCAAAACTCCAATAAGTACGGATTCGTCTTTTCCCCTCCAGGATAAGCCAGAAGGGGTGGTGCCCTTGAACTGGTCTAACTTTAAAGAAGGTCGTCTTGAAACCATGAAAAGAATCTTCAAAGAGTCCAAAGATTCGGCGGCCTTACACGGCTCGAAAAGACATGTAGCCCTTTTTTGTCTTACCCTCTCAAGAGGGGTTTGTGAGCAAGAAGAGATAGAGGAACACATTGACAGAGGCCGGGAGCTCCAGATACTCGTACACCATCTCGAAGCAACGGATGGCGGCCCAGCTGTTGGAATGAAGCTGTGACGGAGCAACATCACAACGGTTTAGCAAGGAAATGATGAAGGGGGAGAAGGAAAGTCGGATGCCTAGCGTGGTGAACCTCACCTTATACACCCACAGCCAGTCGGCTACTCGGAGCGACGCCACGTTTTTATGACACACACGCTCACGATCGCCTGGGACGAAGACCTGGTAATTCGCTTACTCCTGGCACCCTCCACATAAGGACCCGGGGTCATGAAATGCTTGTAGCTCTTCTCGGGTTATCTGGGAAGGCGTGTTCTTGACGTCTAAGGTAACCCAAATATAGCGATCAGCAACGTTCGGCACCGGCAGTTGATAAGCCATACTGATAAACTACTATTTTATGGTTTATTTTGTATTGAATTGAGTGGATTTTGTTAACTATTCTCACACTTATTCATGTGAATTGCATGCTTTTAAGTTTCCTTCCTAATTTTGTGCTATGATTGAAAACATGCTTCTTAGGCCTTAAAATCGCTAATTTTTAATCCTCTCTTATTACCATTCGATGCTGTGATGTATTTGTTAAGTAATTTTAGGGTTTATACGGTAGGAATGGCATAGAGGATGGAAAGGAAGAATGCAAAAGTGGAAGGAACACAAGAAATTAAAGTTTTGAGAAGCTGGTGTCTACGCGTACGCATGACCAAGCCATAACCAAATGACGCACATGCGTGGCTGACGCCTATGCGTGGCCAGTGCAGAGTCCAAGCGACGCATACACGTGACGAGCGTTACGTGCCTCAGTAAAGTGAATTCGCTAGGGGGCGATTTCTGAGCTGCTTTTGGTCCAGTTTCAAGCCCAAAAATGAGGACAAGAGGCTGCAGAGTGGAGCTGGAATGCATCATTTAAATCATTCATTCACTTTTACACACTTTAGGTTTTAGATGTAGAATTCTAGAGAGAGAGAGGCTCTCTCCTCTCTCTAGGTTTTAGGGTTTCTTCTTTCAATTTCTTTTTAGATTTAGATTTAATTCTTGTTTTTATTTACATTTCCTTGCAACCTATTGTTCTTGTACCTTTGTCCTTTAATTCTACTTATTATTTCCTTCACTTTGTTGCCTTTATGTTATGCACTCTTGCTACTCTTGATCTTTATTAATGCAATTTATATTTTCATGTTATTAATGCTTTCTTTAATTTGTGTTATTGTTTTCTTGCAATTGTTAGTCTTTGGGTTACTATTTCTTGTTAGTTTTCCATGTTTTTATTTTGTACCTTTCAAGTGTTTGATAAAATGCTTGGTCGAATTTTAAAATAGATTTTGTGTTCTTGGCTTGGGTTGATGATTTGGAGACTCTTAAATTGTCAAAGTCTCTTGTTGATTAGTAATTGAAGATTGTCGATTAACTTGAACTTCACTAAATCTAGTCTCTCACTATGAGTTGACTAGGACTTGTGAACTCAAGTTGATTGTATGCACTTGACTTTCCTTCATTGGTTAGAGGTTAACTAAGTGAAGGCAATTTAGATTTACCATCACAATTAATGACGATAATGAGGATAGGACTTCTAATTCTCTTCCCTTGCTAAGAGCTTTCTTAGTTATTAGTTTATTCTCTTGTTATTTTACTTTCTTGTTTCTTATTACAAAAAACCCCAAAATATACCTCATAGGCAATAATAAATTACACTTCCCTATAATTTCTTTGAGAGACGACCCGAGGTTTAAATACTTCGGTTAATTTTATTGGGTTTGTTTAAGTGACAAACAAATTAAACGTTGATTGAGGTTTAATTGTCGGTTTAGATCTATACTTGCAACGCAATTTTATTGAGAAATTCTTGACTGACATTCATCCTCCGTCACATATCTACAGTGGAGGCGCCACTTAAGTCAACTCGGGAGATCAAAAATGCGGAGGAAATTGAAAAAATGAAACTACATTTTGCTACGCCACTATTCTATGCTATTTGCTCTAATCTAAAGACTAAATTCGAGAATAAACTCCTAATGGTACCCTCCTAAGAACTACCTAACCAAGGTTACGCTAATCTAGTCTAGCACAAATCAAAGTAAGGAATACCATGCAATGGTCAATAAAGGAAACAGGAATAAAAGTATGGCAAAGGAGATGAAAAATATTCACCAGAGGATAATGCAAAAAATATGAGCAGAGAAAAAGCAAATGGTGGAGTACGTAGCAAGTCCTACAGTGAATCAAGAACAGGATGAAAAGTTGGGTAATAGTAGCGATAAGGAGGAGGGAATGTAGAATGACAAATAGAAAGAAGGAATGAGATGTTTTGGGAGATAAAAACAAGAAACGCAGAATGGTAACCATCAGGAGGAAGCGCAAAAAGACAGGAATATAATAATGGTCTTTTCCCTCACTTTCGAATCAATCATAAAGAGCATTAAATGCTCTTAATGCGAAAACCAAAGCTACACCCCAAGCAACGTGTGGGGGCAACACACGCGCACTAGAAGCACGGATTTCATCAACGGATTACCAAGCTCAGAAGGACTCGACTGAAGTGGGCGCGAGTAACTCGAACGTGCCAACCACGAGCTTCTGGCTTCACAGTTGGCACGTTGGGGGCACTGTTCCGACCCAACCCATTAAGGATCTCGGGTCCAGTTACTGACCACTGACCCACCGGGTCTACTGACTCGATCTGTAGGATGACCCACCCAACACTTCATGACTCTCAGAAGGAATATGGATAGCTAGCAGAAGCTTCTAGGCAGGTGGGTCTAACCGCAAAAGGCCCACCCGAGTACGGAGTATAAAAGGGAAGGAACCTACCCCTCTCCAAAAGTACGTCACTTTTTTTACCTTAATTAGTCGCCTTTTCGTACGGACATTGATTTGAGCGTCGGAATCTTTATAGGTGGCTCTACCTCTCCAGCATATAATTGGTCCGGATGAGTGTTTTCTTTCAGGAGTCCGCACCAAGTCCAGAAACCTTCCGTTGCTCCAGCATCAACTACACCTAATTCATCAAACACCTGAACAACCAAACAATTTTTTAAGAATGAATTTAACTTGATCGAACACATTAATTGACTAAAGCTTTTTATTAAATAAAAGTGTATACTTCATTTAAAAAAAAAAAAGTAGTAGCTAGTAACATTAATATCCTTTTATTCTTTGTTTCTTCCATTAGATTTATTGGATAAGTGTGTATACTTGCATGTCGGCCGATTTTGTTCTTCGTAACCCAACTTCTCATAAAATATTTGTGACATGAACCTCCATATTCTGAAATCAGAAGATTAAAAATTTAAATGCTCTTAAAACGTGGCATTTTTTGTCACCCATGCAGAGTCATTGATCCACCCTAGCAAAGAAGAATGTTTTTCAATTATTTCCTTTTTGAATTGATAGTGTGTCATGACTTCATCATTTCGTTTGTGGAAATTGATACGTTAAAGAAAAATGTTTTGAGCATCACAAGGTAAATAATAAATGTATATATATGAGATCCTTGAATTCATCAAGAGTATTGTTGGTTGAGGAAAATAAATATGTATGACATCATTCCATAGAATAATAATAAATCATGTTATATGCTTACAAAAATTAATTATTTATATAAAATATATTAAAAATAAATTAAATAATATATATTTATATATAAATATATAATAATTAATTTAATAATAAATATTTTATATACATATAGTATTTTTAAATAATAATAATATTTTAGTTACTAATGCAATTACTCGACTATATCTGGAAGGAACATACATTAATATTTTGAGGGTCTGTCCGTCTTTTACCACTTGAGATATAGTCGATTATGTCTTTTTAATTTTTTTCGTATTTGAAAGGGAAAAATATAATCTTTTACTATATATTTTATAGACGAAATCAATAAAAATAAAAAATATATAAAAATTAAAAGTTACATTTTACAAACTGGATAGAAAAAAATTGAGAAGATCTCTTCTCATTCTAGTCATCGTGTTCTATGCCATTTTTCAATTAATTAACCAAAGACTACAAGCTAATTAAGAGTCGAGAAAATCTAAGAAACTAATATTTTTATTAAAATTTGGTTAATATTTAATTAGTAAAAGAAAAATAAATAATTTTATATTATTAAATATAATATTATATCTTTAAAAATATTAATAATAACTAATTAATAATTATAAATTACAAAATATACTAAATTACTGATTCTTAACACTTCGCTTTAATCAATAATTAAAATTCAACATTATATTATGTACTCAGTTCCTCTGATTATATATATCCCGCTGTTGCTACCCATCATCACAAAAATTAAGGAAACATAATGTCATTTATAATAAATTTAATAGTTATTGAATAAAATTAATTATATCATTAAATAATTAATATTAACTTTTAATTTAATTTAAATTTTGACAATTAAATTAATTAATTATAATAAAACTATTTAAATTTTATACTTACAAAATTACATTATTTTTATATTAACTCTGTTAATAATTATAGAATTCATTCTTATTCAATTAATATCTTTTTTATTTTTTTATTTTAAAATTTGTGATTCAACTTTTTTATTTTTTTATTTGTTTTTTTATTTTTTAATTTTTTTGTATCATTAGAATTAATTAATATATGTGTGATTTTAAAAAAAATTAAAAAAATTATAAAATAAGATGTTTTTTGTAAATCTTATAATTTATAAATTTTTTATTATATTTAATTAATTTAATTAGTTATAAAAATTTAAATTAAATTAAAAATTAATATTAATCATGATGACATAATTTATTTTATCTAATAATTATTAAATATATTATAAAAGATAATTTATTTTTTTATTGAGGAGAACTCAATCCCTCCAGCGGCCCTATTTCAGTTTGGGAGGAATTAATCAGCAAAATATATATCAATAAAGTAAGTCAGCAAACAAATCCCACTGATTATGAAGATCAGAGCTGATTGTGCAATTGATTAGTCTTTTTAGCTAATATATATATACTCCTTATTATATAGTACATCAATTTTCACGGTATGAATAAAAAAATTCAGGAAGAATTAAATTTTCGGAAATATACGAAGAGTGTTTGCAGATCAGATTAAATATGAATAAAATATTAATCTAATCCATATCACAATCATCGTTACAAATCGGATTAGATTCAATATTCATATTTTTTTAATTAATATCCAATTTACTATGTGGATCGAATATGGAATATTACTTGTCAAAAATTTAAAATGTAAAATTTAAAAAATATTTTTAAAATTAAAAAAAAATCAAAATATTTTTTACACTTTTATATTTATTTACTTTTAAAATACTGTCAACCAATATATGAATAATAATAAAATATCAAATAAAACAACCAAATTTAATTAACCAATCCAATAAGAAGAATAAATAAGTAATAATATACATTTTAATATCTCAACATTCTAAAAATGTGCAACACAAATTAAAAGCTAAACCAAATAAAAGAAAACTTAAACATAACACAATAAAATTGTATAATTGCACAAAATATTGATTGGAACGAAAAAAAAAAGTATATTTATTTTCATTTATTTATATATTTTTTATTTTGTAAATATGTATATCTGTAGATAGGATCTACAAATATATATTTAAAATTTATATAATTTTATTTATATGCAGATTGAATATAATCTAATTCGATGATTTTATGGATATCGAATTTAAATTTGTACATTCAAACTATACGGCCGACACTAGTTGCAATTAGCGTAAAAGTTCACTATATTCTTTTTCCATTCTTGCAATTATATTTAACATCTTGATTAATGACACTAGCTAGGTATTATTAGTAGGGAGCTACTAAGACGTTTTAAAACGTCTTTTTTTTAGATAGTTTTAATAATTAAAATTAAAATATATAATAGATTAAATTATATTATTTTTGTTAAAATTAAGTCAGACAAATTAATTTAATCAAAAAAATGGTAAATCAAATCTTAAATTAATTTAAATTAATATTATTTTTTTATAAAAAATAATTAAAATATTTTTATTATAAAAAATAACTAAAATACTCCTATTATATATTTATATATATTAATTTTGAGAATCCTAAATTCTAACTCTTTACTTATCTGACGTCATAGAATTAGGATTTAGAGTTTTCAATATTATATAATAAGAGTATTTTAGTTATTTTCTATAATAAGAGTATTATATTATAATTATTTTCTATAAAAAAATATTAATTTAAACCAGTTCAAGATTTGATTCACTATTTTTTCGGTCAAATTAATTTGTATGACCTAATTTTGACAAAAATAATACGATTTTATCGACTATATATATTAAATTTTAATTATTAGAAAACATCTTTAAAAAAAGATGTTTTATATGTCTTTATCTGAATGACTCCCTTATTAGTAATAAATAAAGTATAGATAAACAATGTAAATATTGAACAACAATTTAAAAAAAATTAAATTAATTATTAAAATCAAATTTTCAATTAATTAGAATAATCAATTTTTAATTTAAATTATTAGGATTAAACAACGTAACCTCCTATCTCAATATACTGTCACATCACATCACGTTACGTCCCTATTCCATCTAAACCCCCCTCCCCTCTCTCTCCTCCACTCATATTGTCGTTTCGTTCATCCTGATAGTCCTATTCTCCACCACTCAGCCCAACACGCCTTCACTTCCTCCGGTCATTCCGGCACACCTCCCCTCCAACGCTCAGCCCAACGCCCATTGCTGAAGCTGTCTCACGTTCTCTCCTCATCACTTCGACGTTGCAGGAAGTCATGGACGTCATTGTTCTACATCCCCGTTATTATGCTGTTGCTGTCTCTGTGCAATCTTGTAGTCGCAGCCGTACGTTTTTCACGAACCCGTGCTCCCGTTGTCATTGCGATTCACGATACCAGAACTGATGCTGCCTCGTGACCACTGAGGACAGCGCCGCTACTGCTAACCCAAGCTTATTACCGATTTTTGGCGTTGAAGGCATGATATTGGGGCTGTTGATGGAGTCATCAATGGGTGAAAGGTATGCAATAGAAGTTTTATAAATATTTTATACGCATGCAAATGTTTATTTTTTATGCAAATGTGATGTTTATTCTTAGAGAAAATTTCACTCCTCTTTCTTACGAGATGCTAAAATGATACTCATCTCCCCTCTATTTATAAAATATACATTTTCCTCCCTTATAACTTTTAAAAAACTTTCTCTTTAATTTATTTTAAATTTTTTATGTTAACTAATGTTAACTTTATCTATTTTTCAAAAAAAAAAAAAATTATTTTTTACAAAAATACCCTTTAAAATTTTCTCTTATTCTTAATGCAAATGGGATGTTTGTTTTTAATACAAATGAGATATTTGTTCATAACACTACTCGAGATTGGTGATGGTAGAAGACAGCGGCGCTGGAGAATTTTCTCGCTGGCGAAGAGGCTGCGTGCTGGGCTAGGTAACGGATGGTTGGTTGCAGTGAAAAGGAAATTTGAATTAAAAGAGAGTGTAATTAGGTCAAAATAAAATTAAATAAAAATAATAGATTTAAAATAAAAATAAAATTAAATGGTCAATAGTAGGGTGTACATGGGTCGGGTCACACCGGATTTGGCTTAATCCAGACCCGACTCAAAATATAGACCGGGCCTAATTTTTAGACCCTACTCCAATCTTAGACCCGATGAAACCTACGCACCTTCGGGTCGGGTGAAAATCGGGTGAAAATCGGGTCTTTAGCATGTAAAAATCACCTAATCTCCAACAATTATTTCACAATTTACGTAGTAAAATTCACTTAAAAAAATATAACAAGAACCAACATTTCTCTAAAATTAAAGTATAACCATAATCAATACTAATATTGTCTAATAACACCAAATATTTAAATCAATACAAATAACACAATATTATACATTAGTCTAAAGTCTTATGCATTTTAAACATAAAACATTAACTTATAATCTTATAATGACTAATAACACAAAATATTAATGTTTACAATATTTAAATTCTACATAAGAATAGTCATCATCCATCACTTATAACACAATATTAATTGTGTATCATGACCAGACCACCGAACCGAATTCAAGTGATCCGAACTATGGCCCAAACCCAACCTGAAATAATAACTGGATCTATTTTTAAAACTCTTACCTGATTCTAGACCCAATAAAATTATACTAAATTAATCCCTAAAATATTTGGAGTCGGATCGAATCTTTGGATCTAGCCATATACATTCCTAGTCAATAGACCTAAAATGTGACTATTGTTCGCCTAGCAAAATTCGTAGTAATAAACACGTTTTCATGGGCCGGCTCCCTAATAGCAACCTCATCAATTATTTTGTTTAGTAGTAGACACATAGGGAAGAACTAGCTAGGTTTAAAAATGGCTACAATTATTTATTTGAAGGTGACGCACACACAGGGTCGAGCAAATGGATTGGAGGAACATTTTTTGCCTTAATTTATTTACTTGCATAATTGCTTGTGTAAGCCATGATGATTTGGATTCTCTTGTCTTTCCCAATAAAGCTCTAAAGTATGTGTTTATTGGGAAACAATTTGAAAGCATAACGACGAGTGAACCTGGGCTTTACTTAAATGTCTAATATCCATGACGTATAATAAGTCGTTAAAGATTCTCCATTAATATATTACTATAAAAATAATACTAAACATTCGTGTTTTTTTATTAATCAAATTCAATCAAATTAATATAAATATATTAAAAATTAATTATGATTAATATTATTCTAAATTTTATTATTTAATTTTATTAGATTTAATTCATAAAAAAAACTTAAATATATAACATTATTCTTATTATAGAAAAACCTTTATTATTATAAATTAAAAAAGTCTAAAAAATTAACTATAATATAAACCAATGTATAAGTCAATTTTTTTATTCTTAATTTTAAAATTTAAAAAATTAGAATAATAATTTTTTTTGGTAACATTTTTCAATTAGTTGACTTTACCCTTAGATGATTTTAGATCCGTTATAAATATATATGGGTTCTGATGCAAATAATAGCATTATATTATTCTTTCTGACCTCTCTATTCATTTATACGCCAGTCATATTATATAAGCTTAGCTTAATTGATCGCTACCTAGATTTTAGCCTTTAATAACAAAATATATATACCTCAATATATAGATTAGGCAATTTGATCCACGTACTTGGCTTTCTTTAATTCATTTCCTAGAAGTGGTACATAAAAGAATACAACTTTTTCTCAGTGATGCAAACGAATATACAGTTTTTGTTGAAATGGTGAGTTCAGGGAAGATGAAGGGAAGAACTTCACGAAGCTTGAAAACAGAGGAGAGTGTGTTTACTGTCACAACTCTATCACTCTTGAATTCATTTTCTGTTTGCACATCAAAAAATCGGATTCAATTTGCCTTTCTTAGCTAATAAATAGCAGCAACTTGATGAGCTGCATAACTAACTATCTAGTCAGCATTCTAACAAACTTATTCCCTAATTACTCACTAATAGAATCTGTCTATATCTGTAACTCCTAACTAATTATCTTACTAACCACTACACATGACTCATTAGCTCATGTAACACCCCCTCTCAAACCAGAATCGGTGACATTCACCAGTCTGAGTTTGCTACAACATTTTTGAAACATGTTAGGAGCTAATACTTTAGTTAATATGTCAGCTGTTTGGTTAATTGTGGTAATAGGCAACAACTTAATTACTTGTTCTTGCCATTTATCTCTTACAACATGACAAGCCATCTCTATATGTTTGGTTCTCTCGTGGAAGACGGGGCTTGCCGCAATATGCAAGGTTGATTGGCTGTCACAATACATAGCAATTGGCTTCTGTAGTTTCACTTGCAAATCCTCTAAGATGTAAGTAATTCATTGTGCCTCCCTAGTGGCCATAGCAAGGGCTCTGTATTCTGCTTCACATGATGATACGGCTACTGTACTTTGTTTTTTACTTTTTCAGGACACAACAGAAGTACCTATGAAGAAGCAATGACCAGATACTGATCTTCTTGTGTCCGAACAGGTGCCCCAGTCGCTGTCTGAAAAACCGGTTGGGTCCAAATCTGTCTGAGATGAAAAGAACAGTCCCAATGCTGGCTCATTCTTGAGATATCTAAGTACCCTTATAGCTGCCTCAAAGTGTTTGTCAGTAGCACACTCCAAAAATTGAATCAATCTTCCAACCGCATAACATATATCTGGCCTTGTATTGGTTAGATAGAGTAATCTTCCAATTAACCTTCTATATTCAGATGTTGAGCTAAGCGGATTTCTAGTATTCTTTGTCAACTTGCTGGTGTAGTCCATTGGAGTTGAGATTGCCTTGGCTTTCATTAACCCGTAGTCTTGGAGTAGATCGATGCAATACTTTCTTTGACATATTGCAATTCCCCCTTGCTTCGAACTACCTCCAATCTCAAAAAAAAATTGCAGGTCCCCAATGTCCTTGATCTTGAAGAGATCATGTAGATGTTGCTTGATGAACCGTATTTCACACATATCATCTCCAGCTAGTATTAAATCATCGACATACACCAGAATGGCTGTGAATTTGCCCTTGTTTGATTTTGTGAAAAAGCTATAGTCATGTCGTGATTGAGAATATCCAGCTTGAAGTAGTGTGGTGCACAATTTTGTGTTCCATTGTCTGCTGGCTTGTTTCAAGCCGTAAAGAGAACGGTCCAATTTGCAAACCAAATCTGGTGAGGATAGTTGGAGACCTTGGAGAGGGCGCATATATACTTCTTCAGCTAAATCACCATGCAAAAAAGCTGTGTTGACATCCAATTGGTGGACAAACCAGCCTCTCACTGCAGCAATGGACATGAGGATTCGAAAGGTATTCATTTTCACCACAGGACTATATGTTTCAAAATAATCCACCCCTGCTGTTTGGGTGAACCCTTGAGCAACCAGCCTGGCCTTGTGGCGATCAATTGAACCATCAGACTTTAGTTTCAAACGAAACACCCATTTACACCCGACAGCCTTCTTTCCATCAGGAAGCTTGGTAAGTGTCCAAGTTCTATTTTTCCTTAGAGTAGTTAATTCAGCATTGATAGCGTCCTGCCAACTAGGATCACAAACGGCCTCGGCATAGCATTTTGGCTCTTTGTGTTTGAGTTGAGAAGTATGTGTGGTGGATAGAATTGAAGATGCATTAATTGGGAGGAGGGGTGAAGGTGACTCTGACTCAAAAAATAAAATTGTGGACTGATCAAAGAAATTTGTTGTTTGCTCATGTAACATGTTTTCAAAATTTTCCAAGAAAAATTGATGAGAATCATGTGAATTAAGAGTTGAATTCGAGGAACAATTAGTGTATGACACAGCTGGCATGCAATGATAATCCTCTAGATATGCAGGGGGATTTTTATTTCTTGTGGACTTTCTAATCTCTTGAGGTGAATTAGATGTCATGCTAAGATATGGTGAATCATTGGACTGTGAAGATGCAGGCATGATGTCAGGTATAATATTCTCATGTTGATGTTCATCTAAATGATTGACTGATGGTGATGCATGGGAATTAATGCTACTATGAAATTCAGAAAATGGATCATCAAATGCTAGATTGTTTAATGTAGTAATAGGTGCAGGATCAATAGCAATGTTATTGTCAACTAAATTTTGCAATGAAAAAGGGAATACATGTTCATAAAATGATACATTCCTTGACATTAAAATATTTCTACTTTTCAAGTCATATAGAACGTGCCCTTTGACACCTTCTTTGACACCCAAATACACACATTTAATAGCCCTCGGATCTAATTTTGATCTATGAGCTGAATTTATTGAAGCAAATCCTAGACATCCAAAGACTTTGAGGTAAGATATATCAGGCTATTTTTCTTTCAAAATTTTATAAGGAGAATGATTTTGCAATAGCACACTAGGAATTCTATTAATTATGTGAACTGATTGTGCTACTGCAAAATTCCAAAATTTCTTTGGCATGTTAGAATGGAACATCAAAGCTCTTGTGACTTCCAAAATGTATTGATGCTTCCTTTCTACAATGTCATTTTGTTGGGGAGTTTCAACACATGAGATTTGATGAATGATACCTTTGGATGCATAAAAATTGTTCAGTTTGAATTCATTTTCATTATCAGTTCGGATCTTCTTAATTGTTACTCTGAATTGAGTTTTAATCATTTTAACAAAATTTTTGACTAATTCACTAGCTTCACTCTTTAATTTCATAAAATACAACCAAGTGAATCTACTTTTATCATCCACAATAGTCAAGAAATATTTGAAACCCGAAACAGAAATAGTATTGAGAGGACCTCAAATGTCAATGTGTACAATGTCAAAGTTGTTCATGCTCTTAGTGATCCTTGACATAAAAGGCAACCGTTTTTGTTTTGCATAAGGACAAGAATCACAAGGCTTATTACAAATTGAAAACTTTAAATCTTTGTATTTCTTTTTCATAACAACAATTCTATCATTAGGCAAATGTCCTAATCTAAGATGCCATCGTTCAAAGTGTCTTAAGTGTGTGGACTGTGCTGACAGTGTGGATGCAAGTGATGCAGATGCAACTTGTGATGTAGCTTGAATGGGTGTGAGGTTCTCAAAAGCATAGAGCCCTCTCCTTTGTTCAGCTACACCAATTGTTCTCTTGGTAGTTTTGTCCTGGATTTCACATTCATTTTCATCAAAAATCAATTTGCATTTCAAATCGGCTGTTAATTTTGAGACAGAGATCAAATTGAATTTAAAATTTGGAATATAAAAGACATGTAGCAAAGAAAATTGATCAGAAAACACAACTGTTCCTGCAGTATTGACCAATGTATTTGTGCCATCAGGCATGTTGACTAGTACGGGTTCAATTTGGTACATGTTTTGAAATGAATTTTTGGCATATGACACGTGATTGGTTGCTCCTGAGTCAATGACCCAGGATTTAGGACTGAATGTAGAAAGTGACATTATGTAAGAGATACCTTGGTTTGATGGTAGAGTTGTGGTGACAAGTTGATTTATGCTATGCTTTGGGTGTGCATCTTGTTGGTTCAGAAGAGCAAGCAAAGCCTTCTTTTGTTCTAAGGTGAAATATGGCTCGGATTTGCCAAGTTCTTCCTTCTGATATTGATTGCTTACTTTATTATCATCTTCAGCAACCATGTTGTTGATCATGGCTCCATTGTTCTTGAAATGAGGGAGGAAGCCATGCTTTTTGTAGCATGTGTCTGCCAAGTGACCATACTTGCCACAATGAGAACATTGTTTGGAACCTCTTCCATTCTTTGCATTGTTGCCATAGCCTCTTCTCCCTCTGCCTCTGCCTCTTCCTCTTGTGTTTGTGCTACTATTTTCATTTCTTGAATGGATTAACAATGCCTTTTCTTCCATTACTTCATTCAGGTTCAGCTGCCGCTCTTGTTGCAATAAGGATGCAAAGGCTACATCCACCGTAGGTAACGGTTCCATCAGCATGATCTGGGATCTCACAGTTGAAAATTGTTCGTTAAGACCTCTCAAAAGCCTAACTGTTCTAGATTCTTCCTTGTAACCTCTCATTATGTTCACCTCACAATTGCACTTCTCCACACATCTTGAACAGTTTGGAATTGGACGTAAATTTTCCAATTCCTCCCAAATCGATTTCAGCTTAGTATAGTAGGCAGTTACTGATGCATCTCCTTGCTTGGTTGCAAATAATTCTTCCTCCAATTCTGCTATTCTATACACGTCACCATGACTGTACCTATACTTCAATTCCTTCCATAATTCTTCGGCTGAGTTAATCCACATGACGCTTTGAGCAATTTCAGGGCTTAGAGAGTGATTGATCCAAGAAGCAATGTATGTGTTGCAACGATCCCATGCTTCAAACAATGCATCATCCTCTGATGGTCTTTGAATCGATCCATCCACAAATTTCAGCTTGTTCTTGGACTTCAATGCTCTCCACATGTCTCTTTTCCACTGTTGAAAATTACTCCCTACCAATTTAACAGCAACTATGGCTGATCCTGGATTTTCTCCAAGATGCAAGAAATAAGGACTCACCGGATCCAATGCTGGATTTGATTGACCTTTGTTCGTGCTTGATTGGTTCATCATGTTGATCTGATTCACCAACGCAGCAAGTGCATGAATGTCTACTGAAGGAACCGATGCAATACCTTCACGTTCTATCGCCTCTTGTTCGCAAACCCTAATTTCAGAATCAAATCAATGAATCTTGTTGATGCAGATTCAGAACTTCTTCCCTCAATCTCGCTGATCGGAAATGTTTGCCAGTGCCGGATTGATACACGACAACGCAAATCTCATCAGTCTCTATCAATTGAGTTTAAGGGAAGAGGAGAAGAATTAGATGAGAAAAGTGAGAGAAAATTGATTTTGTAAGAAGAAGAAGACAAAGAATGAAGAAATGTGCTGCAGACTTCTTTCGAAGTTCCTCAACCATTTATCATCATTCCCCTTCCACGCTCACCGCACCATGTTGAAATGGTGAGTTCAGGGGAGATGAAGGGAAGAACTTTTCGAAGCTTGAAAACAAAGGAGAGTGTGTTTACTGTCACAACTCTATCACTCTTGAATTCATTTTCTGTTTGCACACCAAAAAACCGGATTCAATTCACCTTTCTTAGCTAATAAATAGCAGCAACTTGATGAGTTGCATAATTAACTATCTAGTCAGCATTCTAACAAACTTATTCCCTAATTACTCACTAATAGAATCTGCCTATATCTGCAACTCCTAACTAATTAGCTTGCTAACCACTACACATGACTCATTAGCTCACGTAACAGTTTTTGCCAAAACAATGCTATTATTTGCATGTATAGTATATATTTGATATTTGAGATAATAAAAATGGGTTAAAATAATAATTTAAATTATAATTACATTATATTAATTAAACATACATAAAAAATGAGGCATGGACTTATTATTCCAACAAAAGCTTTTCAACCAAAGTTTAAACTCAATCCACTTGAAAAATAAAGCCACAATAATACAAGTTTAAATATGTCTAAGATGCTCATTATTATAATTCAAAAGAGTAGTATGAGCGTAGGATGCACCAACCAGAAATGTTTAAACAGCTAATAATGCATACATTTGTTTTAAATAAAACTATACCCAAATAGTATATTAATTAACGGCTGAGATTCACAAATTCCTATCCATGTGTTTTGTTCTCTTTTTGTAAAGATCGATAGAATATTGAGTTTACTCGTGAAAGTAGCTTTCTGAATAATGAAGGTACCATACTAGCTAGCTTAGGAGGGGCCGGGAACGTCATCATCTTATTCTAATGACACATTATGTCACAAGTTTGAGCGAATCAAACTCAAGTTTTTTCCCCTATCCTTTAATTTCAAAAATATTATTTGTATACTAAAATTAACTATTAAAATTAGTTACTAATATATTTATATATAAATATTTAAATATGTATAATTTAATTTATTTTTAATATGTATTTATATTTTAATATGTATATATTTTATATTGATAGTTAATTTTGGTGTACACATTGTTTTAATTTATTATTATGGTACAAGTTGATAAATTAAAGAGCTGCTTGATCAATAAATAAATTTATGCCATAGCAACCAGTGAACCAATTGATGCACGAGCAAGCATTTCAATCTATTTCTATTACAAATTAAAGATGCTCCTATACTACGATATATAGCTAGTTATTACCAACCCTATATATATAGGATTCTAATAAGAAAAATGTAGTACTTTTTATATTTTAATTTGCACGGCTATTAGGCTTTATGATGTGATTTAGTAGTTTCAAAAATCAATTTTTGAAATTAAAATCTGAACTCCCATGCATGCATATAGGTCAGTGGACGTCGATCATATCGCGATCAATCAGTACTTTGAAACATTAGCTGATGCTGAGTACTGAAAGCACAAGTTCATTTGCATGTAAGAGGGTATAATATATATTATCAAAATCTTCACAATATTGGTGCCTCTTGACAAATTTTATTCCGTGAAACTGCAGAATTTTTAACTCTCACTATACTTCCTCTCTCCACTTTATGGTATATCAAAAATGTTATTCGTACACTAAAATTAACTATTAAAATCAACCACTAATATATTTGAGTATAAATATATGTGTGACTTAATTTCTTTTCAATATATATTTGTATTTTAACATATATTTTATACTAGTGACTAATTTTGGTGGCTAATTTTAGTATACACGTAACATAATCAATAATAAATATGTACCTTTATGCATTTTTCATTTTATCTTCTAGAAGAATATTAAGCATAATAAATAATTAATACTTATACTATAATAAGTTAGTTATTGTTAAATTAAGTAAGGGTACTTTTTAAAATTATTGTAATATAATAATTAAAATGACAATACCTAAGCCCTAAGGATCAAGCATAAAGCATTTTGGGTAGGCCATTTACTTATGGTCCACCACACAAATAGATTTTGGGATTCTAATTTACCTTATTATTATTATTTTTTATATAAATTTGAAAACTTAAGAAACTCAATCTGCCTTTTTTTTATCTTTTGAAATTTTTGTAATAAAGATCTATACTAATTCTCAGATATAGTTCTACATAAAATTATTTATTCTTCTTTTTAAATCTAGATGTAATATTTTTTTAATAATTTATAAATATTGTTTGACTATTTTATGAATCTATTTTTTGCTATTAAAAAAATTGATAAGAAATAAAGGAAGATGAAAATTTTATCTTTTTTATACTATAAAAAGAAAATATACAAGAGAAGATGTATAAAAAACTTGTGTAAATTAAAAAACATTTTTCTTTTCCTTTTAGAGAACTTTTTTTTATCAAGATTCCTTTTAAGAGAACTTAAATTCATTGGTGGAGGAGTCACTCACTCCTTTCCTTTTCAAACGGCTTTTAGACATGTCTTTGTGAAATATCCGTACATATTTTAGAGAAGTGGCCGGGTCCCGGGGCAAAATAATCTTTTGCTTTGGATGTAAAGCTGAGAGTGCCTGGTTTGAAATCCAAAAGAATTGTCATATATTGCAAGATATATCATGGATTTCACTAACCAACTGGTCAACTCACTCGTGAACTTAAGTAAGCGTCGGCGACCAAGTTGTGAGAGTTCAAAATCTTCCCCAAACAAAATCATTTATGCAAGCAAGCAAGCAGTTACGTTACATACTATCCCCAACATGTGCCAATACGGAGGATAAAACGTCCTTTTTTTAAGGCAAAGACATTGGTCTAGTTAGAACGCAACTCATTTCCTAGCTCATAAATCGAGTTGGATAAAAACTGGTTTAAACCATTAAAAACTGTTTAAACAAGATAAGAGAAACAAGATCTAGTAATCATCACCACCATTTTCACACTTGCTTCTTTTGGAACTGTCGTGCCACACGCGCTACCTAGAGAGAACGACGTCATATTGCTCTTGACGTTTCAACTCAGATTGAAGCATGCACCACCATGACCGTCGATCACCAACGGCATCGTCTTCACAATGCAACCAGTTTCTCACACTAATATATAGTGAATATTTTTCAATTTCCATTTTATATCTTTCTTTTTCAAGTTGGCAAAGAGGGCATGATTGAGAAACAAATGGCTCACCAAACTAACCGAGTTCGATTTACTCTTTAATCGTTTTTTTTTTTTCTGGTTTTAACTAAGCAAAAAAATGTTGACCAAATTGTACATTCTGTACTGGACCCAATTGTGCCTCCTATCAGAACGTGATACGTTGTCGTACTTCTGCAGAAAAAAAAAAATAAAACATATTTGTATGTGGAGGGCTCTCAAATAATAATAAAAATATTTTACCAAAAAAATAATTACTAAATTAGTTTATTATTTATATGTATATATAATATTTTATAAATTTAAATATATATTCATTTATATATATAACTAATTTAATGATTAATTTGTATATTGTTCTATATTACAAAAATGTTTAAAACATATTTGTAGGTGGAGTGACTCTCAGATAATAATATAAATATTTTTCAACACAAAATTAATTATCAAAATAGTTAGAATAATACACATTATTTTATATATATGACTTACTTAGTAATTAATTTATTTATCATTCTATATAAAGATAAAAATATTTTATATATTAAAATTAATTATTATATATTTATATATAAAATATATATTATTTAATTCAATTTTAATATATATTTTATATTTTAAAATATATTTTATATTAATAATTGATTTGACGTACACCGAATATAACCGATTAAAAAAAGATTAGAAATAATTGGACAGTTAGCAATTAATTTTGAAAGGCTATATTGTTGGTGTTCAAAGGCTATATCGTTGGTGTTCCTTTCCCACTTTGACTCTTTCGAATGGAATAGCAGTGGTGGCCTAAAATTTGACCCAATTCGGCATATGAACCATAGTCCACAGAGGGAGGATTTTGGATTGCCTTAAAAAAAAAAAAAGTTATAGAGAGTGCACATAAAGAAAAGAGGGAAGCAATCACTATCAGGCAATATTTGGGAGAATCCATTTTGGTGGTTTGCTTTATTTTTTGTTGGCTTTCTTTTGGAAAGGAATAGTAGTAAAGCTGGTAATTATTCAGCAAAGATAATTACACCCACCTGTCTCTGCCCCCTTTTTTCCTTCATTTAATTTCGTCCTTAAGATCCCAATATTTCTTCAACTAAGGCGCAAACATGGGATGCATTGTGTGTTTTTTTTTTTACCGGGTTCTTGACTTTTCGTGTTATGTGGTGGATAAAGAATTTTATAATACAAGTGGGTGCGAAATGGGGCCAAGACACATAACTTTTGGGTACTACAAATACAATGCATGGTGTCACTACTCCTTCATTATTCCAATTGAAGATGGCTGCAATTGTGTGCCATGGGCAATCATCCCTTGACTCTCATCACCACCTAATACACACCCACAGGCTTAGGAAGCCTCCACTCACTCCTTCTCATCATTTATCTTACTTGGAACAAACCCCAAACCATCACAAAACTACACCACAAAACGACACTAGTGTTATTAGTTACTCCAAGTCGTGTGAGGGTGGTTGGGGCATCGTTCCATCTTCCCTTTCGAAAGAAGAGAAAGAAACAGCGCCATATGTCCATCCTCAGGTGAAGCTTTCGTCTGTTCGAATGAGCCCCAAGAGTTTGGAGCTCTGCACTGAGAACCTGGGGAATGAGAGTGGCACGGACATCATGGGGGACAGTGGCATTCACATCTTTACCTCCTCGGACCAAAGTACTTGTACATCATCAACTCAATGTTTCGGAGGCCATAAGAAGAAGATGAAGAAGAAGAAGATAGCAAAAACAAAGAGCTTCCCACCTCCTTTGACAACCATGAGGGGTTCGGAGTCTATACAAGTAAGGCCCCACAGAGAAGGTGGCAGGTTAGTCATTGAGATCACCAAGGCCCCATCCACTTCTTCTTGTTTCCGTGCTCAGAGAAGCCATGGCCGCCTTCGGCTATCCCTTTTGGATCACCAAGAAGAAGAAGAGGAAGAAGAAGTGTTTGAAGGAGAAGTTGAAGATGAAGAAGAAACAGAGGAGATGGAGGAGGAGGAGGAAGAGGAAGGAGAGAAGAGGTGTGAAGTGAGAATTGAGAGGGAAAAGAAGAGAAGAAGCAGTTGCAAGGAAGAAGGTGACCATGAAAACATAATAAGAAACTGGGAGTGGGGGGAATCTATTTGGGTCGCAACTTCCTAGAATCGTAGCGTAGCTACTAATAATTAAAAACATTTTACATTTTTATATCTTAGCATTTGTCCTTTTCCTATTTCTTCCCATTTTTAAATGAATTCTAATGTGCTTCCATGAAACATGCCTCTGGTCGGTACTCGGTAGTTATTATCGTTATTCTCTCTGTTTCTCGGACACACACACACACACACATCAAATGAAATTGGTGCCCAAAGGAAGAAAAAACAATTTCATTTTTTATTCTTCATTTATCAATCACTAAAATTAACTACTTCGTACTAACATTCAATATTTAGTAATTATTACTGTTTATCCAAACCAACAAATATACTTTCTTTCGTACAAAATTATTATCTTTATTTACTTTCTGAATTCTGAGAAGAGAAAAGTTAAAATTATGTGAAAACAGGGCACACTTGAGTCTCGGGAGAATTTATAGGTGCATTTGGAACCTTGACTTTTTTTTGCTTCTTTTCTTCCCTTTAATTCGTTTGCTCTTTTTCCTTTCTTTGTTTCTGGCTTTGTACTTTCAACCTGAAATTTTTCGTTGTTGAATTGATTATAATATAATATACCATTTTTTAAGAAATTAACTTTTTTAACTAATAATTAAATTGAATTTAATTTTAATATCCTATTATTGTAAAATAATTTTATACATTTATTTCATTACATAACATTAAATCAGTAAAAATAATTACGCTTTTACAAAAATAATAGATAAACATTATTGGAAATATTAAAAAAATTTAAAGAAAAAAATGTTGACTAATTATCCACTAAAAAGGGTTGATTCCAAATATTCTTCTTAAGAAAAGTATAGATGAACAATGAAAATATTAAACAATATAAACAATAGATATATCGAATGTTCATTTTACTAGTGTACGGATGATTATTTTAATATTAAAATTTAGAAGATTAATTTAGAGGTGTAGTGTGTTTTTATTTGATTAGTAGTTGTTCATATTGTTCAATAAAATCATTGTCCACCTAACATTTCCCTTTTTCTTATAACTTAACATGAGCCAGTAACAAGAACCACTTTAGGGCATTTGGATGCAGATATGAGATAGATGAAAGAGGAGAATGTATGACATCACAGCAAGATTTCGTTTAATGAACTCATTAATTCAGATAAAGTATTAGAAGTTTAGAACAACGATCAGATTATGGTGTAATCAAATAAAAAGCAATCCTAACAAAGAAGTATATATATTGCCTTAGATCTTGAATTTATGGCCTGATAGTTTCTATTTAGGTACCCTAAACATTTTAAAAAAACTTATCAAGTGCGATTAGAAAAATCATAAGATCTATGCTTGTGTGCTATTTAATTTGGTTCGTTGCAAGCACTTCAATTCTAAAAGCGGTGAACCAATAAAAATGCATTTAAATGATTTTTACGTTGACAAAAATATTCTTCAATTTTGTTATGCATAAAAAATTCTTAAATTGTTTAAAAAATGCGATAAAATAATAAAAAATAATTTTTTTTAATAAGTGACAAACAATTTTTATATTTAACAAATCGTTTATGTATTTAATAAAAAAATTTATAAAAATATTAGATAATTATTTAAAAAATACATAGCAAAAATCAAATAAAAATTTGATCTCTAGATTTTTTTTATTTTTTAAAACTATTATTGATTATTGACAAAAAAACCACAAAAAAATATACACTTAGTGAAAAATTACCAAAGTTTAAGAATAAAAATATCTCATTTTTCTAATTAAACTTGTAAAAAATTATATTAAAATTCAATTTCTAAAATATTTTTTAAGAACACATACATATTTAATGTTAGGTATTTTTGTAACCTTTTAAAAGAATTTGAAGTTATTTTTGTCAATAACAAAATTTAAAAGATTTTTATCAGAGACAAAATAATTCAGATGCATTTTGTATCATTTACACTTTAGGGTGGGTTCCAATGTCCTCCCTTCAGTTCCCTCTTGGCCAAACCACAACACCAAACCCATGTCTTTGAAGGAGGGAGATTCTATCCTTTTAAAGATTATCCAAACAAAGCCCTTAACAGTTCTAAATTGATGAGAACGATATGAAGATGTATGATAAAATAAAGAACAGACCCATGAAAGGATTCGTATCGTGGTCGTACCAATTTGAGGGACCAACATATCTGTGGACTCTGAAATAAAATCTAAATCATAATCCTTTCTTTATCATGCCTTTGATTAACAACTTGTGTGGCTGATCATCAGTGAAAGTGATGTTCTTCTGTGCTGTACTTCTTATATGTTACTAGAAAATGATCACGTTCTGTAAAAAAAGTTACATAGTCTTGCCACATGATTTTTTTTTTTACAATAACTTTAACCGACTATTTGATAGTGTAAAATACATGTATTATATTTATGTATAAAAGCTTTTTTTATTTTATTTTTTTGATGGATTCCATTTATCTATTTATTGAGGATAAAGATGAGAATTTTTTTTCTGAACAAAAAACCTCATTTATAATTATAATATACTCAAAATTACAGTTAAACAATATTAATTTTGGGTTTACATATGCAAAAGTACTACTTATCTTTTAAATTTTAATTTTTAGTCAGTCTTTAAATTTAATAATATATTATTTTAATTTTCATATCATTTTTACGGTACAAGTTTTTCAAAAAATTTAAAAAATTATTTGTTTTTTATTTTTTCTTTTTTCTAAAAATTGAATAAAGAACCATTTTTAAGAGTTACACTAAAAAATATATGAACACAAAATATTGTTGCTTATTGTGTATTATTAGGATTAGTTAACTTGTATTTTAAAGAAATATTTTAAAAGTATAATAATAAAAAAATTTAAAATTTTTAATAACATTTAATAAAATATTTATTTATAATATTCTCAACATGTGCCATAAATTGCAAAACTATTATTATTATTATTATTATGTGAATTGTTAAAAAAGAGATAGTAATTAAAAACAGTATCTGTGGTGTTGATGCAAGTTCCGGATCTATCCTTCCAGCTTTCAAGGGATCGGACATGTGGAATAATGGAGCAATGAGATTTGGCTCATCATTACAAAAAAGAAGATAGAATGGAGGGTGGCCGATAATGCATGTGAGATCGTACGTGGTCGTCAAGTTATGCGATATTGCGATCCAATAATTCTAGGCATTTTGTTGAGACAGCTTCATGTGTATGACCCCATTTTGCCAGTTACATATTTCATCATTATTTCCTCAACTTGCCCTCTCTCATTTTCATCTTTACTTTTCCACACCTGCCTGCATCTCTCTATGTGAGGAAGATTTCACCTTGTCTATTTTCTTAAATAAAGAAAACCAACTGCACAGATTTTATACAACTGTTCTTTATCAGTACATTAATAGATCATTAATAGTTCGTTTACACCTTTTCAACTTACACTTAACTATATATAGTTGATCTCTATACTTGGAGAACTATGGCAGCATGCAGCCTGCCATGAATTCAATTATAAATAATTAGAATTGGATTCATTAATTAGAAACAAAAAAACAGTCAAAACTTATTTAATATTCATTAATTATTATAATAATTAATAAATATTAAATAAAAAATTATGATTATTTTTGACTAATTTTTTCTTTTGTTACCAAACATGCAGCAATGTTTAATTTGGAAAGTAAGGATATTGTAATGTTTAGTTCGAAGGTAAATGTTCTAGATGTAATGTTTGGTTTGATTTTTAATTAGAGATCAGAATTCTGATTAAAAATTAAAATATTTTATCATTTATTATATATCTCTAATTTTATAACTAAAATATGTCACATGTTACTTTTTTATTGTAATTGGAATACAATTTTTTTTAAAATTAAAAAATTCTCCTCTTTTTCTTACTAATTTTATAACTAAAATGTACTATATGTCACTCTCTCATTGTAATTAAAATTAAAAAAATTTTTTCCTCCTCTTTATTAATTTTACAACTAAAATGTATCATATGTCACTCTCTCGTTGTAATTGAAATCAAATCTTTCCCTTCAAAATTAAAGAATTCTGCTCTTTTTCTTACTAATTTTATAACTAAAATATGTCACATGTCACTCTCTCATTGTAATTAAAATTAAATCTTTCTCTCCAAAATTAAAAAATTATTCTCTCCTCCTTACTAATTTTACAACAAAAATATACCACATGTCACTCCCTCGTTTCAATTGAAATCAAATCTTTCCCTCTAAAATTAAAAAGTTCTCCCCCTCCTCCCTCTTCCTTTCTCTATTTCTCTTATTCCTTCAACCACTCTATTTATTTTATATATCATTCACTCTATTTATTTTATATATCATTATCAACATCAATGATTAATTACTAATTTAACAATTAAAATGTGCAACATGACATTCTTTAATTGTATTAAAATTAAAATTAAAATTTTAAAATTGAAATTAAAATATACTTATATTATGTATCATATATTACTATTTAATTTAATAATCAAATGTGTCACATAACACTCTCTTATTAAAATTAAGAGAAAATATTTTTTTTCAAAATTAATAAACTCCCTTCCTAAATTCTCTCATCTTTCTCTCTCTATTTTTTTTATTTTTCTCTACTATTTTTAATTTATATATAAATTATATTTTATATTAGTAATTTGACAAATCAAAATATGTCATTCAATATTTTTTTATAATTAAAATAATTTTTTTTCCAAAATTAACAAATTCTGACCTTACTCTCACTCTTCATCTTTATCTTTCTATCTCTATCTTTTCTCTCATTCTCTATTTTTTCTATTTTTCTCTTCTACAGAAAACAAAATTAACAAAGTAATATAATTTACATAAAAAATATTATTATTATTATTATTATTATTATTATTATTATTATTATATACATAATTTTTTATTTAGTTTTAAATTTTCACTGCTTATCTTTCTAATCTATATTTTTATTTCTCTTTCAAATATTTATTACATATAATTTGGAGATAATACTAATGTTATAATTTAAAGTTAGAATCAAGATTGAATTATTTTTAAAAAATTAATTTTAAGTTAATTTTTATAACTATCAGTATAATTTTTTATGCTAATATCTAATTATATTTTTATATGTATAGGGAGAAAAAATATTATTTTTAAATAGAAAGTATAAAAATTACTTATTTCTATTTGTGTAACAGATTTAATAGTTAACACCTAATTAAATATAAAAATATACACATTAAATTATTTTAAATTTTAGATAACGTCTGTATGTTAAAATTAATTATTAATAAAAAAATTAAATTTTTTTATATAAAAATAATAATTAAAATCTTATTATTTGATCTTTTATCTACAGATACATTGGTCTTCTTAGCCAGAGACTTTTGTCAATTTACAACTTTTTTTTGTAAAAGTAGTTTAATTTTATAAATTTTTATGTTATGCATAATATATACTGTCAGAATAAAGTAGATCATAATTTTAAAAAATTTATATTCTTGTAATATTATTACGAGTAAAAATACTAGTTTAAACTAATTTGATGTTAATAATTTTCGAAGAGCTTAATTTTTTTTCTTCTTTTCCCATTTTGTACTAACTGATTGACCAATTTGGGTTTGGTTATATATGATTGAATTTTAATTAAAAAATATTAATATTGTTTTAAAATATATATTAGATACATAAATTTATATATAACTTAGGTGCAAAATAATTTTACGTTTTTAGAATGAAAATTTTACAAAGTATCAAATCATGTTATATAATTGTTAATTGTCATCATTTTTCACTATAATTTGTTATAGTTCTAAACTATAGATTTTAATTGATAATATAAAATTATTCATCCATATATAGTTGACTAGTTGTATATATATTCACTTTCTCAAACATGAAACACGTGCCAAGAGTGCACCTACTTCACCCCTCCTGCCCTTCATTATGGTCCACACGCGCTCTAAAAAAAAACCCATAAAAATTATAAAAGAAAAAAGAACCTTTATTATTTTTAGGGATTATTCTTTAAAGTAAATGAAAAATTAATTCATGTATAATTCATCGATATGTATTTTAAATATTCAAATGTACGACATTTTTAACTGTTTCTTTTTATTCTCTTTCTAAATTCTAATAAGACCGTTTTGGTAAAATTAAAGTTTTGATGACACCAAAAATAGTTAAAGTCTTTCTAAAGTACTTTTATATATTTACTATATATTTTTGTTATGAGCTTTTCTATCATTATTTTTGTTATGATGTCAGCTAAAGCTCATGTCGGGGACGGAACTTAATTGAGACTATAAAAAGTATGATATTCTCAATTTCTTTATAAAAAGAAAATTTTTAAAAAATAAAAAATAATTTAGTTAGTTTAAATATTATGATTTAAAATATTTAAATTCAATCTTTAACTCTTTTTTTATTATACAATAATTTTTAATTTTTAATTTAATTATTGAAAATTTTAAATTATTAAATATTTAAAGAATATTATTATAAATTAATTTATACATATTATCTGTAAAATTATTTATTTATTATTTTATTAGTAATAAATTTAAAAAATAATTATATTTATAAATTTATTTTAATATAAATATTATTATTAAATTTTATTGTTAAATTTTTCCCTCTCTAAAATTTTTTTTCAAGCTCCCCACTGCTGGCGTCACTAAAATAAAACTCAACACAATATTTAGTTAATTTTGTGGGCTTCAAATTAAAACTTCCTTTTAATATTTAAATGATTTCCTCTTTTTTCTCATCGAAAACTGTATCCAGTCAATGCAATAATCCATCTAATCCACAATGCGAAGTAAAGTAGTAAACTATGAACAATGAACATAGTGCCACTTGTTCGGATACAATTGGAAATTAAAACAAGGTGTTCATACTTCATAGTTTCTGATCTAGCTGCTCAATTCTTTTTCGTCACTCCTGTACAATGACAAGTAACTAATTTTGGATTGTTGTAGTAAAGTTTTAGTACAGTAAATATCCTTCTTGCTAATTATACTGTTGATTTATCCTAGTAAAGTTTTTAATTAATATTTAATTAACTTTAAATTTTAAAATTTAACATCTAAACTTTTACAATCTTAATAATATAAAAAAATTATTATTCAAAATATCGACTAATATGAATAAAAAGTGTTAATTTTTAATATTTTTTTATATATTTAATTCGTCAATTAAAACTTTTTTCGTGATATTTTAAACTTTGGTATTTAGTTAAAAAGGGTCTAAAAATAACACTTAATTAATTGGTTTTTATTTTAATAAATTGGTTACCCAAAGATAGAGTTTTTGCATATGCTATATGTAACATGATTTTTTCAGAAATTAAAAAAGAAGGCATAATAAATTAGAGGAGCTAAGTTTGCAGTAATTATATTAGTAAAATTGAGAGTATGAGCAAAAAAATATATTTTCTAAAAATAGGAGGAAAAAATCAAAATATCTTGAAAAGTTATTGGATGAGTGACATAATAGTGCTTTTTGCCATATTGTTAAACACCTGCTGAGTTTCTAAATTCATATTATATAATTTTAAAGCAAGTGTCTGCTGGTTTTCTTGTATGTTAAGTTTTGAAGCTTTTCGCTTTTGTTTGTTGGCAATAGAAATAAACACTTTCTTATTTCTTTCTCCTCTCACACAAAGTTATACAAAGCCAGTTGTGAAATAATACATACCTACTCTGGACACTTAAAAAAGATGATTGTAAAAGGAAAAACTTTTCATCGCCATCAACTTGTTCAAACCATTTCAACCAATACCGATTTTTCTGACGGATTTTAATTTCCACATTTTTAATTTCTTTATTTTTCTTTTCTCGTTGCTTAGTTTGGTCAGATTGCATGGATATATACATATATATGATGAACTTTCTAACAAATGGACAATTCATTGTTGTAGCTACTTTTGAATATGGCAAATGCATACTTAATTTTATTATGTATTCTCAATAATAAAAAGAAAAAAAAAGATTTATTATTAGAAATGAGGAGAAAGAAAGATTGAGAATTGGAAAGAAGAGATCTTTGGCCATTATTGGTGGGTCTAACATGCCATGGCGTCACCAGCAAAAGAAACAAGCCTTGTCACAATTATATTCACAACAAAGGCATTCCATCACACTCTTTTAGGTTATAACTTTTATTTATTTATTTGAAGCGTTTAGAGTTTAGAATTTAGAGTTTAGGCCCCACCCCACACATCCACCCAACCTTGGACACACCCACACCGCGCCCACTCCAAAGGGGACAAACTTTTACAAGTCAACTAATTCAGTCGTTAATTGGTTCTATAGATATTGGATAATATAAAGTCCTTCTTCAATTCATAATTTCACAAATTTGAAAGTTGAAACCTACCACATGCGACCTACACCATTGGAGAACTCTACATCTTCATGCATATTCATTTTAATTTAAAACACAAATTATTAGTAGTGAATGATGTGCCATAAGAGTGATGTAATGCTGTAAATTAAAGAGAAAAATTTGGTGTACACTTATTCAATGCTCAATACTTTTATTAATGGGTAATACTAAGAAAATAATAATTCAAAATTACTTTATTCAATTTAACATTAAAAAAATGCAAAAGAAAATAATTTTAAACTGTTTTAGAACGATCTTATCTATTATTTGTCAAATACTTTTGTTTGTTTATTGGTGTGTAACGAATTTGGAGTGTATTTATAGTTGGATAATAGTTATAAGCTAAGCAACACAAAGTTCATGTTGTTCAATCATAACTCTTTTACGTCATTTTTTTTGTCAACATTTTTTCATTAGATAATAATAAAGAAAAGAGGGTAAAAATTTGCTTCTATGTACACACAATAAGCGGATGTATTATATATATATAAGTGTGTAAAATGTTGCGCATGGAATTTACTATTTTAATAAATACACAATAATAATCCCAAGACAGCGTTAATGTACAAGATTTTGCTGGTACAAGTTGAGAAGAGGATCGAAAATCTGTCCATCTTGGTAGCAACGAGATCGGATTTTTGGAGTGGTACCTGCAAAGATACGCTCAAATTAAAATGAATCAAAAAGTATAAATGAGAGTTAAGAATGTGTAATGTAACTAAAACTATTATCTTTATCTTATCTTATTGGTTAAGATAAGATAAATATTTAAATTTAAATATTAGTTAAAAATTTGTAGTTATTGGACTAATCTGAACTGCAACGATAATCCAAAGCCGAATAATCGAGTTGTAGCTGTTCCGATGGGGGAATCAGAGATCGGATTCAGAACAGTTATTATCATAAATTGATTGTTAATTACTGCTATATTGAAAAGTAGATAAAAATAGGTTTTGCCCCAAAATGGAAAAGGGTTAGATCCTTTTTATTTTAATTTTGTTGTTTGGCTTACACATGAATGACGAGGCTAACGAAGCCTCTTTCTGTCCTTCACTATCGAAATGGATAAGAATGGTTGGAGCGATAGGAGTGTGATATGTTGCATTAACGCGTTTTTTACTATATACCACTGCATTGTATTGGTTTCGCTATCATTATCGGAATAAAGCCGAGCCTTACTACAAGCACATACCCATTGCTTCGTGTTTAATTACTATTATGTATTTGGATTGTGGATCAAGCATTGTAGTCACGATATATGTGAATGATTTTCATGCCGCCACCTACATCCAAATTAATTAGTGGACCACTGGTATTTTGTTTCTCCATCCTTTATGTCCCTCTCCCCTTCTTTTATATTTCAACTCATTATAAATATTATTTAAGGGCCTTGAATATGATTAAGTTATTGTACTTAACTTTTTGTGGCTGGTCTTATCTTAGAAGAATGATGTATGTATTTGGACACATACATGCATGGAGTATTGAATTCTATAAGCAATTCTATAGAAGTAGTATAATTTATTGTTTTTATCTAATAATTAATCAATAATAATATTTAAAAATATTGACTAAAAACATAAGTATCGAATTAAAAGTGTTGGACTATTAGTCAATATAAATTAAAATCGTTAGTCCTTGCAATTTTTTTCAAATGATATTTGTCACAAGCAACTCAAACAGATTTTTTTTGCCATGCTAGGAGGTGAAAGGCATAGATAGCACCTAACTAATTAACGTATATATAGTTATATACAGAAGAGAAAATATATCCATGTCCATGAGAATAATGAAGACACATTGGTAGCACGATTGACAAACTATTAATCATTTTCTTTTCCTTTTCCTTTTTTAAGCATTATGTTGTTCAAAATGGTCCCCTACACCAACACCATGCTTTGGACCATATTCACAATATTTTGAGATGATTCCTCGATGTGTCCTTTCTCTTTCTTTTGTACTTTGTTTTTTCTGTTTTTATTGTTTGTGGATCGGAGGAGTTGGTGGATGAGGTATGAAAAACTAAATTTATATATATACAAAATTAAAATTATAACGTGTTTAAAATGACTAAATGAGTTTAAATAATTTCGTCTGTATTAGATTTATTATTTTTATTAATAATTTGATTTTATTAAATAAAAATTAAAAGATGTAATGGAAGAAGAAAATTGATAGATTTTAATAAATAAAAAATATATTAATATATAAATAAATAAATATATTTTGTTTAGTTTTGATAGTTCTATATTTATTCATTTATCTAAAATATATTGTATAAAAATAAAATAAATTTATTTATCTGTGTATTAATATAGTCAGTTTATTAAAATTTATTAATACACTTTTTTAATTGTATTTTTTATTTTTATTTAATAAATCAATAATTCATAAAAGTAACAGATCGAATAAACGGAAAGATGTTTGGTTCATAGTCTATACTCATTAAAATTAAACAACAAAATTTTCCTTTTATATTTTAGGGATATTGCTAAAATGACCAAGTCATACTTCATCGATTAATCTTATAACTGGTGAAATTGTACAAGCATATGTATTGTATATGTCTAAATCGCATCGACATCAAGTTTATAACCATGGCCGGCGGTAGGAGTGTTTATGGATCGGATCTAATCTGTATATTCACAGTATTTATTTAAATTCAATCCGAAATTTGCGGATATAGATCCGATTCCCAAGGTTATCGGATTGGATCAGATCTGCACACTAATAGAACCGGATTGCGAATTTTGGGTAGGTATCCACGTATCCGATCCGCATATCCGCGTATCCACAAAAATAAAAAAATAAATAAGTAAATATTCTTTTTATGTTTTATTTCAACTAATAACTATTATATATGCTTTATTATTTTAATTTATTATTTAAAAAAAATATGTTTAATATTATTTTAAGAATAAATATATTTAAAAAAAAAATTTATTGATATTTTTTAATAAAAATAATTTTTAAAAATATTTGTATTTTGCGAATATATTCGATATCCAATTCCGATCGGATCCATGTTTACCCTAGCGGTGAAAAGCATTGAACAGTTAGTTGGGTGTACCAACAATACAAACTTTAATTTTGGGTGCGGTGGAGTGTATCAAAGAAAGCAAAATCTATCTTTTTTATATATTTAATCTCGTTTGATATATTGATTTCTCTGAAATCATGCTGGTCTCTTCAGAATCTAGCTAGGTGTATCACGTCCAGAGGCTATCCAATAGAAAAAGAAGACCCGTCCACTTCAACCAGCACAAACATCTTATCATTCACTTTAGTCCTTTAATTTCCTATAATTCAAATAAAATCCAACCCCTTGTTCACAAATTTAATTTCTTTTCTACCATGTTATTTCATTGTTAAGGGTCCTGCTAATAAAAGAGCTTTAAAAAAAAAAAAAAAGAAAAAGGATATCATGAGAAAGTGCAGCTTTTGAATATTTTTTTGACCAAGACACTAGTTTTGAAAAAAGATATATATTGTAGAGAGGATCCAAATTGATCGCCTTGATTAACTGTGGGGAACAAAAAGAATTTAATGTAGATTTTTGCCATGATCTACTTTCTAAGCACTAAGCAGGGTCCACTGTGTTTAATTTGGGAAGCACGTGGTCAAACTCAAAATGTACTAGATATTAGAGAGCCTAGAGGATTTTGAGTTGATAACAACTGATTTCTGTTTGTTACAGTTTACAGAAATGTGATACCTAACAATTCAAATGGATAGAATGCGGCTAATATAATGGGACCTTTCAAAGGAATAGATTGACATTCCAGTATTCTTCACTTTGAACATTTTGTATGCCAAATACTACTGTTGATTCCACGAAAGGAACAGGATTAGTCTGGACAAAACTAATGCGAGTAGGTCCAGCTTATGTTGATGGACTTGGGTTCAAAATAAGCTTTCAGTCGATTTTGAAAAATGAATATGTTCAACTAACACGGACTATATATGTATCTAGTTATAGTTATAACTTACGCAGACAAATCAAGTTTTTAAAGTCACAGGAAAGGGATTCAGCATACTGTATGTATACATAAAAAAGAATTAGGATTATTAATGTTATATGTTCAAATATGTATAGCTATTTATTTCTAAATTACTCCTTCAGAAAATGATAACCTTGAGATCTATATCACAGAGAACCAATTTTCAAGACCAATCATTTGTTGAATAATGTTGACAAGATAGCAACTTAGGGAAGTTGAAATTGACTGTTTCCATTTAGATCAATCTCTTGGTGACATTTCATTTCAACAAGGGCTACTTGCAAGAGAATTACAGAAGAATGCAGCTCTGCAACTTCTAGCTGAGCAAGTGCCCAAAGGAATGGTTAATGTTTATGCCTCTAACGCAAAGATGGACTTGTCAATTTTACTCTTCTTTAAACTGAACCAGATGGTTTCGCAACTGTGCATTCAAGAACAAGAACAATCTCAAAAGAATTTCCATTTTAAAATTAAAGTACTATCAATGGTACAATTTATTGCCATGTATTCTGATTTGGCAAATGTAAATAATATTCCAAACCTAAGAAAGAAATCTTAATGACAATGATAACAAAGCGCTAATCTAGATCTAGCCCTCCTGTCTAGCATTGCACAATGCTGGAACAAAAAGCAATATTTTCACATGAGATTAATAGGATCTTGATGGTGGTAGCATATGAACAGCATCCTCTCGTTCATCACAAGAAAAAGCTAGCAGCTAAAAAGAGCACTATAAAGTAAATGAATTGAAATTTAGAAATGATATTGGCACTACTGTTGTCATCTGTCCCAGGAACAAAGCTTCCTTCAGAAGTGTTAGTTGTGAGTACAACAACAATCCAGTCATCTTCGGAGCCAATTCCTATTCCAGTATACTTTGAGTCGTTGAGATTGCCGGAGTAGAGAGATCGAGTGAAATTGTCGAGGACAAGGCTGGGGACTAGGCCAGGCACACAAGCAGGCATTACGGATCCATCCCTTGTGTTGGAAACATTTAAGTGGCATTTTCTTAGATGTTGTGGATAGTTGGGGAACTGAGGCTCTGTCCCTGGTACTGTATTAGCACCTGTGCTATTTGTGCAGGGTTGATCCTTAAATTGGTCCGCCATTTCATTTGCCAAGCAATTGGCATTTTCATTCTTGGTCAGAGTTGTCAAGTTCAATGATGCCCGGTACTTGTTGATTTCCAGAAAAAGCTCATCTTCCTCACCTGCAGCGGGGTTAAGGTTGCAAAATGTCAACAAATCTAATGAGCGTGGTTACATGAATATTATTAATTATTAGATTGTAAACAGCATCACATCAATGCATATATTGTGATCCGAAAAGGCATTTCTCTTAAACTTAAATGAGTTGCAGCTATCAAAAGGTTCTTTAATTCACAAGTACATTCCATTAGCAGATCAAAGATTTTTAGGAGCATGCATAGATAATTAGGGCAGTGAATGGCACCCTAATGTCCAACAAATTAAACAAATATTCCATAAGATCAGCATGAAAAATGTCAGATCTAGCTCGAAAGAGGCATGATATATGATAATAACAAGTGCAAGGCAGTTAACTGATCGGAGAGAGACAAGAGAGTAAAGTACTGACCGTGGTCGCATTGAACAGGGTGAATGCAGAAGAGAGTGGAAGAAACGGTGAGGGAGAGAAGCAGAGCGAAGCGGAATAGCCTCATTGCACTTTTGCTTTGCAGTTTGGAACTAAAATGAAACTAGAACAGCTGCAGATGCAGATCAGAGGGAAGACGAGGACTTAACAACCAAGTTAAATACACTCACTTCAACCACATTGTTTTCTTAAGCCTTAATGTATTCCACTCTCTTCTTTTCTTGCTGTTTTTTATCTAATCTTTAATTTGTAATAATTACAATCAAATCTAGCCGTTAGTATACTGCCTCTGCCAAAGTACAACATTACAACATAGCTTTGTTCCAAATAAACTTTTAAGTTACGGAACAATAATTAGTTACAACTTACAAACTATATATGCCTATTTGTGTCGGTTGAAGAAAAATAAAAATTCTCAAATACACCACGCCTTACATTGTCGTGTTATAAAAAAAGTAAAAAACTTATTCCGAATCCTTTACATAGTCTTGTTAGGTATATATTATTTCGAGTTAGGTATATATTATTCTTAAAATGATCTTTTGAGATTGACATCGTATACAAAAATAGTATTTAAGATTTTAATTACACTAATTACGTCACTTAAATTGATAAAAGTATACTATATTAATTTTTAGCTCATTTTCTATTAATAGCATAATGACATGACTTGACAATATAGATTGTTAGTAATACGTATCACTCTATAGTTTGACTACGTGTAATGGTATGATAATGTGTTGATTAGTGATGCGTTCTATAGTTTGGCTACGTGTAATGGTATGATAATGTGTTGACTAGTGATGCGTTTTGATGTGGATGATTGTGCCACGTGTCACAATGCTATTTAGTCACGTGTTAGTTTGTATCATGTGTCGCTATAGTATTCATCCATGTGTCATCCTTTATATCATCTAATGAGTTTGAAAAACTCTATAATTATTTTGATCATGATCAAACATTATAAATTATAAAATTATTAAATTGAACTTTAATTAACAAATAGTTGTTTAATAATTTTGTTATTGTGCATATTTATGTTGGGTCAAAAATCACATCAAGCCCAATGTAATATTCAGCTTGGTACAAATATTCTATATGACATGAGGCCGAAATATTTGTTTCATTAGTAAGATAATTGAGTCAGGAAAACCAATTTGATGCCCAACAATGTGGTTGGTCCAAAATCAAAAGAAAAGGGAAATGGAGCATGATATTTCGATCACTCATTTACCTTGGTGGAATCCAAATGTTAATTGAATTAAAAGCATGCCTTCTACGGATGCCTTTCTCAATGAGTGATGGATTTCAAATTCTTTTAACTTGGTTTAATTGTCTTGGTAACATGAGAGAGAAAACTTACTTTGATTTGATTGCTATCATTACTCTCACACGTTACTAAACTTGGGATTTTGGAAAGTGAAAACTTAATTCATTTTAATATCTTTCTTCAAATCCATTTGATAGCTTTTTCACTCTTCTCTCTCTTCTCTCTTTAGTTGCGGTCTTGTCACAGGAAAAAAGAAGAAGGAAGCTATCAGAGATAAGGTATAGCAGTAGTAAAGCTATGGACAAGTAAGAGGCCAAGGTGATGATGGCTCTTGCAAAAGAAAGATCTACAATATGGCGTGGCTGAGATCTTTGCCACTTATGGTAAGATGTGGTGAAGAAGTCTCAGGATCACCATGCCTAAAATGGTGGAAGATCCAACTCGGTCAAAGAAGAAGATCCCTTGGGTATGGCTCGTCTCTACTTTTGATCAACCATCACAGAAGGTAGCTACTATAGCTACGTGAAGGAAGAAGCAGAAGTGGAGCAGATGAAGCTGTCCAGCATCAAGGACTCATCAAGGGTCAGGAATCCTTCTTGGGGAGCAAGTCAAGATGGAAAGCCCGGATTGATGAAGCTTGGTGAGAAGGGGTGAGGCAGAGGTAATTGCATGTTGGTTTTTTTGCATTCGGTTCCCTCTCTCCTCTCTCTGGCCGAACCGGATTTGATGATTGAAGAAGAAGAAGTTGGCTCGATTCAACCGTTTCAACCTTGGAGGCTTCCCCTTCTATAATAAGGGTGAACAGCCAAGACTTGAGACAAGGAGAAAAAAGCACAGAGTTCTCATAGCTACCCAAGCTAACAGAAGTTCTTCTCCTTCAATGTTTTCATTTTGTGTTTTCTTTAAGTTTTGTCTGTCTTGAGTCTCATGGTGAAAAAGGCAAACAGTGTGAGGTTTGTAAGAAAAAGTCAATGAGCAAAAAAAGGCAGAGTGTACAAAATTAAAGAAAAAGCCATAGATGTCCTAGAGGTCCTTTGTACATTTGTGTTGTGTATCATGATTATGTGAGAATTCCCTTGCAAGTTGGGTTAGCACTTAGCAGTTGAAAGCTTGGTAAGTGACCAAGTCAAGTTCGAATTTGGGGATAGATTCTGGACTTGTCCCGGATAGGAAGGGCAGTTCCTAGGGAGAATTGGTGTCTGTAATATGCAAGATTATAGTAAAATTCTATCATTGTTGTGATGGAGACTAGATGTAGGCTGCATTACACTTAGCAACTGAACCAGGATACTTCTTGGTGTGATTTTCTCTCTCCTCTACTCTATTTCTGTTTCTGCTGCATAGGAGACAAAACTAAAAAATATCTCTTGCCTGGTTGCGAGACAAAAAGAAAATGTCTCTTGGCTAGTTACGAGACAAAAAGCAAAAATATCTTCTCAAAGCATTCTAAAAGATAGCAAGTGTTACTAAGCAAAAAGGGGACTAAGATTCAACCCCACTTCTCTTAGCCACTGATTACCATCAATTGGTATCAGAGCTTGGTCTCAAAGAGATCAAGCTTTGCAGCTTAGAGAAAAGATCCTGATGGCAGAAAATAGTGTCTCAAATCTGGTAGCCTATACTCTGACAGAAGGGCAGTCAAGCAACATACCTCCTCTCTTCAATGGAAAGAATTACACTTATTGGAAGGAAAGAATAAAGATTTTTGTTCAATCAGTGGATTACAGACTTTGGAAGATAATCCTTGAAGGTCCTCAATTTCCAACCACTATAGGAGCTGATGGTGTGGTCTCTCTCAAAGGCAAAGCCAGTTGGACTGAAGAAGACAGAAAAAAGATGGAGCTCAACGCCAAAGCTATCAACTTACTTAACTGTGCGATCAGCTTCGAGAAATACCGACGGGTATCAAGATGCACAACAACAAAGGAAATATGGAACAAACTTCAAATCACTCATGAAGGAACAACCCTTGTAAAGAAGACCAGAATAGACATGCTGAACAGAAAATATGAAATGTTCTCAATGAAGGAAGGAGAATCAATTGATGAACTATTTGAACGATTCAACATCATCAACAATGGCTTAGATGCTATGGGGATTACATATCCTGAATCTGTGCTTGTGAGGAGAATTTTGAGAAGTCTTACAAAAGAGTGGGAAACTAAGGCTATAGTGATATCTGAGAGTAGTGGTCTTGATTCTATGACTTGTGATGATTTGAGAGGAAATTTACTTGCATTTGAAAATACATATTTAAAAAAAGATACTAAAAGAAAAGGAATAGCTCTCAAATCTGTTACTGACCCCCTGGATGATGAATCCAATGATTATTCTTCTGAAAATGAATTTGTTTTGTTTGCAAAAAAATTCAGGAAAATGGTGAAGCTAAAGGAAATGAGCAAAGGAAGCAGTTCAAGAAAAACAAAGAAAGATTTCAGTAAAGTGATCTGCTATAACTGCAAAGAAGCTGGGCACTTCAAATTCGATTGTCCTAAACTGAAGAAGGAAGAGATGCCGAAAAAAGGGAAGAAGAAGGGACTGATGGCTTCTTGGAAAGACTTGGAGAATGACTCTGATGAAGATGAAGAATCAGAAACTAAGTCTCAAACATGCCTTATGCTAATCACTTAGAGCAGGTTTGCCTAGCATCCAAGAGGAAGAACAACATGTGGTATATGGATAGTGGATGCTCTAAGCATAAGACCGGAAAGGAAACCTTCTTCATTAAGCTTGATGAATATGATGGAGGGTTTGTCACTTTCGGTGATAATGGAAAAGGAAAGATAGTGGTCATAGAAAAAGTTGGTAAAAGTTTCTCTTCTTTCATAAATGATGTTCTTCTTATTGATGGTTTGAAACACAATTTACTAAGCATTAGCCAACTATGTGATCTTGGTTATGAAGTTATTTTTAGAAAATTGGATTGCTTAGTTATTTGTGAAAGTTCTGGTGAAATCTTGTTTGAAGGCAAAAGATGTAATAATGTGTATGGATTGACTCTTGAGGATTTAAAAGATCAAAAAGTGACATGTTTTACCTCTCTTGAATCTGAAAAATGACTATGACATAAGAAGTTAGGTCATGCAAGCATGTACCAAATTTCTAAACTTGTTAACAAAAACTTGATGAGAGGAATTCCCAATATTAAATTTGATAAGGATATTACTTATGATGCTTGTCAACTAGGCAAACAAGTAAAATCCTCTTTTGAACATAAATATGGAATTTCCACCAAAAGGCTATTAGAAATGTTACATATTGATCTTTTTGGTCCAACAAGAACTCAAAGTTTAGGAGGTAAACACTATGGTTTGGTAGTAGTGGACGATTACTCTAGATTCGGTTGGGTTATCTTCCTAGCTCATAAGAGTGATGCTTTTCATGCCTTTTCCACTCTTTGCAAAAAGATTCAAAATCAAAAGGATTTGAAAATATCCCATTTGAGAAGTGATCACAGAAAAGAATTTGAAAATCATGATTTTGAAAAATTTTGTGATGATTTTGGCATTGCCCATAACTTTTCATGTCCTAGAACTCCTCAACAAAATTGGGTAGTTGAAAGAAGGAATAGAAGCCTTCAAGAAATGACTAGGGCTATGCTTTGTGAAAATAACGTTCCTAAATTTTTGTGGGCTGAAGCTGTAAATACAGCTTGTTATATTTTAATAGGACTATCATTAGAAAATGGTTAAAAAAAACTCCTTATGAGCTATGGAAAGGAACTCCTCCTAATCTTAAGTATTTCTATATTTTTGGATGCAAATGTTTTGTGCTTAACAATAAAAAAAATCTTGGAAAATTTGATTCAAAATCCTATGAGGGAATGTTTGTTGGATACTCCACCACTAGCAAAGCATATAGGATTTACCTTAAAGATCATAGAACTATAGAGGAATCCATATACATGTCCTTTTGTGATACTAATTCAATTTCTAGTGTTGTGGTAGAAGATGATGCAGGTTGTGAAGATTTTGTCAATCAGGAAGACAGTGAAGAAAATCCCAAATCTATCCCAAATGAAGAACCTGTCTGCTGGTGCACGAAATTGTGATCACTACTTTGTCCATATTCAAATAATCCCCGGTAATGGCTCCAAAGACTTGGTGCACAATACCATGGCATAAACACAACTTCGCACAACTAACCAGCAAGTGCACTGGGTCGTCCAAGTAATAAACCTTACGTGAGTAAGGGTCGATCCCACGGAGATTGTTGCTATGAAGCAAGCTATGGTCACCTTGTAAATCTCAGTCAGGCAGACTCAAATGGGTATAGATGATGAATAGAGCATAAAGATAAAGATAGAGATACTTATGTATATCATTGGTGAGAGCTTCAGATAAGTGTATGAAGATGCCTTCCCTTCCGTCTCTCTGCTTTCCTACAGTCTTCATCCAATCCTTCTTACTCCTTTCCATGGCAAGCTCATGTAGGGTTTCACCGTTGTCAATGGCTACCTCCCATCCTCTCAGTGAAAATACGTCCCTGATGCTCTGTCACAGCATAGGCTAATCAGCTGTCGGTTCTCGGTCAGGCCGGAATAAAATCCATCGATCCTTTTGCGTCTGTCACTAACGCCCCGCCTGCTAGGAGTTTGAAGCACGTCACAGTCATTCAATCATTGAATCCTACTCAGAATACCACAGACAAGGTTAGACCTTCCGGATTCTCTTGAATGCCGCCATCAGTTCTTGCCTATACCACGAGGACTCTGATCTCACAGAATGGCTGGCTCGTTTGTCAGGCGAGCACTCGGTTGTCAGGCGATCAACCATGCATCGTGTATCAGGAATCCAAGAGATATTCACTAAGCCTCATATGCTTGTAGAACAAGAGTGGTTGTCAGTCACTTTGTTCATAAGTGAGAATGGTGATGATCCGTGACAATCATCACCTTCATCAAGTTGAAGAACAAGTGATATCTTGGACAAAGAACAAGCGGAATTGAATAGAGGAACACTAGTAATTGCATTAATACTCGAGGTACAGCAGAGCTCCACACCTTAATCTATGGTGTGTAGAAACTCCACCGTTGAAAATACATAAGAACAAGGTCTAGGCATGGCCGTGAGGCCAGCCTCCCAGTGATCTAAGATAGCATAAAACTCAAAGATAGCTACCAAGATGTCAAATACAATAGTAAAGGTCCTACTTATAGAAAACTAGTAGCCTAAGGTGTACTAAGATGAGTAAATGACATAAAAATCCACTTCCGGGCCCACTTGGTGTGTGCTTGGGCTGAGCAAATGAAGCTTTTTCGTGTAGAGACTCCTCTTGGAGTTAAACGCCAGCTTTTATGCCAGTTTGGGCGTTTAACTCCCATTTGGGTGCCAGTTCCGGCGTTTAACGCTGGAATTTCTTGAGGTGACTTTGAACGCCGGTTTGGGCCATCAAATCTTGGGCAAAGTATGGACTATCATATATTGCTGGAAAGCCCAGGATGTCTACTTTCCAACGCCGTTGAGAGCGCGCCAATTGGGCTTCTGTAGCTCTAGAAAATCCACTTCGAGTGCAGGGAGGTCAGAATCCAACAGCATCTGCAGTCCTTTTGAGTCTCTGGATCAGATTTTTGCTCAGATCCCTCAATTTCAGCCAGAAAATACCTGAAATCACAGAAAAACACACAAACTCATAGTAAAGTCCAGAAAAGTGAATTTTAATTAAAAACTAATAAAAATATATTAAAAACTAACTAGATCACACTAAAAACATACTAAAAACAATGCCAAAAAGCGTACAAATTATCCGCTCATCACAACACCAAACTTAAATTGTTGCTTGTCCCCAAGCAACTGAAGATCAAATAGGATAAAAAGAAGAGAATATGCAATGAACTCCAAAAACATCTATGAAGATCAGTATTAATTAGATGAGTGGGGCTTTTAGCTTTTTGCCTCTGAATAGTTTTGACATCTCACTTTATCCTTTGGAACTCAGAATGATTGGCTTCTTTAGGAACTCAGAATCCAGATAGTGTTATTGATTCTCCTAGTTAAGTATGATGATTCTTGAACACAGCTACTTATTGAGTCTTGGCTGTGGCCCAAAGCACTCTGTCTTCCAGTATTACCACCGGATACATACATGCCACAGACACATAATTGGGTGAACCTTTTCAGATTGTGACTCAGCTTTGCTAAAGTCCCCAATTAGAGGTGTCCAGGGTTCTTAAGCACACTCTTATTGCCTTGGATCACAACTTAATTTCTTTCTTTTTCTTTCTCTCCTTTTTTTTTCTTTTTCGGTTTTTTTTTTCGGTTTTTTTTTTCTTGTATTCACTGCTTTTTCTTGCTTCAAGAATCATTTTTATGATTTTTCAGATCCTCAGTAACATGTCTCCTTTTTCATCATTCTTTCAAGAGCCAACATTCATGAACCACAAATTCAAAAAGACATATGCACTGTTCAAGCATACATTCAGAGAACAAAAGTGTTGCCACCACATCAAGATAATTAAACTGTTATAAAATTCAAAATTCATGCAATTCTTTTCTTTTTCAATAAAGAACAATCTTAAGAAAGGTGATGGATTCATAGGACATTCATAACTTTAAGGCATAGACACTAAGACACTAATGATCATAAGACACAAACATGGATAATATAAAGCACTAAAATCCGAAAAACAGAAAATTAAAGATCAAGGAGATTAAAGAACGGGTCCACCTTAGTGATGGCGGCTTGTTCTTCCTCTTGAAGGTCTTATGGAGTGCTTGAGCTCCTCAATGTCTCTTCCTTGTCTTTGTTGCTCCTCTCTCATGATTCTTTGATCTTCTCTAATTTCATGGAGGAGAATGGAATGCTCTTGGTGCTCCACCCTTAGTTGTCCCATGTTGGAACTCAATTCTCCTAGGGAGGTGTTTACTTGCTCCCAATAGTTTTGTGGAGGAAAGTGCATCCCTTGAGGTATCACAGGGATCTCATTATGAGAGGGGTCTCTTGTTTGCTCCATCCTTTTCTTGGTGATGGGCTTGTCCTCATCAATGGGGGTGTCTCCTTCTATGTCCACTCCAACTGAATAACAGAGGTGACAAATGAGATGAGGAAAGGCTAGTCTTGCCAAGGTGGAGGACTTGTCCGCCACTTTGTAGAGTTCTTGGGCTATGACCTCATGAACTTCCACTTCTTCTCCAATCATGATGCTATGAATCATGATGGCCCGGTCTAGAGTAACTTCGGACCGGTTGCTAGTGGGAATGATTGAGCGTTGGATGAACTCCAACCATCCTCTAGCCACGGGTTTGAGGTCATGCCTTCTCAATTGAACCGGCTTGCCTCTTGAATCTCTCTTCCATTGTGCGCCCTCTTCACATATGACTGTGAGGACTTGGTCCAACCTTTGATCAAAGTTGACCCTTCTAGTGTAAGGATGTTCATCTCCTTGCATCATGGGCAAGTTGAATGCTAACCTTACATTTTTCGGACTAAAATCCAAGTATTTCCCCCGAACCATAGTAAGATAATTCTTTGGATCCGGGTTCACACTTTGATCATGGTTCTTGGTGATCCATGCATTGGCATAGAACTCTTGAACCATCAAGATTCCGACTTGTTGAATGGGGTTGGTAAGCACTTCCCAACCTCTTCTTCGGATCTCATGGCGGATCTTCGGATATTCACCCTTTTTGAGTGAAAAGGGGACCTCGGGGATCACCTTCTTCAAGGCCACAACATCATAGAAGTGGTCTTGATGCACCCTTGAGATGAATCTATCCATCTCCCATGACTCGGAGGTGGAAGCTTTTGCCTTCCCTTTCCTCTTTCTAGAGGTTTCTCCGGCCTTGGATGCCATAAATGGTTATGGAAAAACGAAAAAGCAACGCTTTTACCACACCAAACTTAAAAGGTTTGCTCGTCCTCGAGCAAAAGAAGAAAGAAGAGAGTAGAAGAAGAAGAAATGAGGAAGAAGGAGATGGCTTATGTTTTCGGCCAAGGAGGGGGAAGTGGTGTTTAGGTTGTGTGAAAATGAAGGATTGAAGAAGGGTATTTATAGGAGAGAGAGGAGTTGGGGTTCGGCCATTATGGGTGGGTTTGGGAGGGAAAGTGGTTTGAATTTGAAGGGTGAGGTTGGTGGGGTTTTATGAAGGATGAATGTGAGTGGTGAAGAGAAAGATGGGATTTGATAGGTGAGGGGTTTTTGGGGAAGAGGTATTGAGGTGATTGGTGAATGGGTGAAGAAGAGAGAGTGTGGTGGGGTTGGTGGGGATCCTGTGGGGTCCACAGATCCTGTGGTGTCAAGGAAAAGTCATCCCTGCACCAAATGTTGCTCAAAATCACGTTTTGAGCTATTTCTGGCGTTAAACGCCGGGCTGGTGCCCATTCCTGGCGTTTAACGCCAGGTTCTTGCCCTTTTCTGGCGTTTAACGCCAGTCTGGTGCCCCTTTCTGGCGTTAAACGCCCAGAATGGTGCCAGACTGGGCGTTAAACGCCCAACTGCTAGGTTTACTGGCGTTTGAACGCCAGCAACATCTTCCTCCAGGGTGTGCTATTTTTCTTCCTGTTTTTCATTTTGTTTTTGCTTTTTCAATGGATTTTGTGACTTCTTATGATCATCAACCTACAAAAAACATAAAATAACAAAAGAAACTATATAAAATATAATCATTGGGTTGCCTCCCAACAAGCGCTTCTTTAATGTCAATAGCTTGACAGAGGGCTCTCATGGAGCCTCACAGATACTCAGAGCAATGTTGGAACCTCCCAACACCAAACTTAGAGTTTGAATGTGGGGGTTCAACACCAAACTTAGAGTTTGGTTGTGGCCTCCCAACACCAAACTTAGAGTTTGACTGTGGGGGCTCTGTTTGTCTCTGATTTGAGAGAAGCTCTTCATGCTTCTTCTCCATGGTGACAGAGGGATATCCTTGAGCCTTAAACACATAGGATTCTTCATTCACTTGAATGATCAGTTCACCTCCATCAACATCAATCACAGCCTTTGCTGTGGCTAGGAAGGGTCTGCCAAGGATGATGGATTCATCCATGCACTTCCCAGTCTCTAGGACTATGAAATCAGTAGGGATGTAATGGTCTTCAACTTTCACCAAAACATTCTCTACAAGTCCATGAGCTTGTTTTCCTGAGTTGTCTGCCATCTCTAGTGAGATTCTTGCAGCTTGTACCTCAAAGATCCCTAGCTTCTCTATTACAGAGAGAGGCATGAGGTTTACACTTGACCCTAAGTCACACAGGGCCTTCTTGAAGGTCATGGTGCCTATGGTACAAGGTATGGAAAACTTCCCAGGATCTTGTCTCTTTTGAGGTAATCTCTGCCTAGACAAGTCATCCAGTTCTTTGGTGAGCAAAGGAGGTTCATCCTCCCAAGTCTCATTTCCAAATAACTTGTCATTTAGCTTCATGATTGCTCCAAGGTATTTAGCAACTTGCTCTTCAGTGACATACTCATCCTCTTCAGAGGAGGAATACTCATCAGAGCTCATGAAAGGCAGAAGTAAGTCCAATGGAATCTCTATGGTCTCATTTTGAGCCTCGGACTCCCATGGTTCCTCATTGGGGAACTCATTGGAGGTTGGTGCACGCCCATTGAGGCCTTCCTCAGTGGCGTTCACTTCCTCCCCTTCCTCTCCAAATTCGGCCATATTGATGGCCTTGCACTCTCCTTTTGGATTTTCTTCTGTATTGCTTGGGAGAGTACTTTGAGGGAGTTCAGTAATTTTCTTGCTCAGTTGTCCCACTTGTGCCTCCAAATTCCTAATGGAGGACCTTGTTTCAGTCATGAAACTTTGAGTGGTTTTGATTAGATCAGAGACCATGGTTGCTAAGTCAGAGGGGTTCTGCTTAGAATTCTCTGTCTGTTGCTGAGAAGATGATGGAAAAGGCTTGCCATTGCTAAACCTGTTTCTTCCACCATTATTGTTATTGAAACCTTGTTGAGGTTTCTCTTGGTTCTTCCATGAGAAATTTGGGTGATTTCTCCATGTAGAATTATAGGTGTTTCCATAGGGTTCTCCTAGGTAATTCACCTCTTCCATTGAAGGGTTCTCAGGATCATAGGCTTCTTCCTCAGATGAAGCATCCTTAGTACTGCTTGGTGCATTTTGCATTCCAGACAGACTTTGAGAAATCAAATTGACTTGTTGAGTCAATATCTTGTTCTGAGCCAATATGGCGTTCAGAGTGTCAATCTCAAGAACTCCTTTCTTCTGACTAGTCCCATTGTTCACAGGATTCCTTTCAGAAGTGTACATGAATTGGTTATTTGCAACCATTTCAATGAGCTCCTGAGCCTCTGTAGGCGTCTTCTTCAGATGAAGAGATCCTCCAGCAGAGCTATCCAAAGACATCTTGGATAGTTCAGAGAGACCATCATAGAAAATACCTATGATGCTCCATTCAGAAAGCATGTCTGAGGGACACTTTCTGATTAATTGTTTGTATCTTTCCCAAGCTTCATAGAGGGATTCTCCATCCTTCTGTCTGAAGGTTTGGACTTCCACTCTAAGCTTACTCCATTTTTGAGGTGGAAAGAACTTTGCCAAGAAGGCATTGACTAGCTTTTCCCAAGAGTCCAGGCTATCTTTAGGTTGTGAGTCCAACCATATTCTAGCTCTGTCTCTTACAGCAAAAGGGAATAGCATCAGTCTGTAGACCTCAGGGTCAACCCCATTAGTCTTGACTGTGTCACAGATTTGCAAGAATTCAGCTAAAAACTGATGAGGATCTTCCATTGGAAGTCCATGGAACTTGCAATTCTGTTGCAGTAGAGAAACTAATTGAGGCTTAAGCTCAAAGTTGTTTGCTCCAATGGCAGGGATAGAGATGCTTCTCCCATAGAAGTCGGGAGTAGGTGCAGTAAAGTCACCCAGCACCTTCCTTGCATTGTTTGCATTGTTGTTGTTTTCGGCTGCCATGTCTTCTTCTTCTTTGAAGAATTCGGTTAGGTCCTCTACAGAGAGTTGTGCCTTAGCTTCTCTTAGCTTTCGCTTCAAGGTCCTTTCAGGTTCAGGGTCAGCTTCAACAAGAATGCCTTTGTCTCTGCTTCTGCTCATATGAAAGAGAAGAGAACAAGAAAATATGGAATCCTCTATGTTATAGTATAGAGATTCCTTGAGGTGTCAGAGGAAAAGAAAAATAGAAGAAGAAGGTAGAAGAATTCGAACTTGATTAGATAGAGTTCGAATTGTGCATTAAGAAGGAGTAGTACTCCATAAATAGAAGGATGTGAGAAGGAGGGAAGAGAATTTTCGAAAATTCAATTAAAAAGATTTTGAAAACATTTTGAAAAATTGATTGATAATTTTCGAAAATTCAAAGTGAAAAAGAAATCAAGTGATTTTTGAAAAAGATTTTGAAATTAGTAAAAAAAAAGATTTGATTGAAAACTATTTTTGAAAAAGATGTGATTAAAAAGATTTGGTTGAAAAGTTATGGTTTTAAAAAGATATGATTGAAAAGATATGATTTGAAAACAATTTTAAAAAGATATGTTTTGAAAACAATTTAAAAAAAAAGATATGATTTAAAAAAAATTGATGACTTGCCTAACAAGAAAAGATATGATTCAAACATTAAACCTTTCTCAACAGAAAAGGCAACAATCTTGAGATGTTCAATTAAATCATTAATTGTTAGTAAGTATCTTTGAAAAAGGAAAGAAATTGATTTTGAAAACATTTGATTGAAAAGATATGATTTGAAAAAGATTTGATTTTGAAAAACTTTGAAAACTTGAAAAAAAAATTGATTTTGAAAACAAAATCTTCCCCCTTTGCCATCCTGGCGTTAAACGCCCAGAATGGTATCCATTCTGGCGTTTAACGCCCAAAATGCACCCTTTTTGGGCGTTAAACGCCCAACCAGGTACCCTGGCTGGCGTTTAAATGCCAGTCTGTCCTTCTTCACTGGGCGTTTTGAACGCCCAGCTTTTTCTGTATAATTCCTCTGCAGTATGTTCTGAATCTTCAATTCTTTGTATTATTGACTTGAAAAGACACAAATTAAAAATATTTTTGGATTTTTAATAATCAAAATTCAACAAGAATCAGATAACAATGCATGCCAGACACCAAACTTAGCAGTTTGTATACTACTGACACTACATGAGACACATAAACACTCAAGTCAAAAGAATTCAAAGATCAGAGTAAGAAATCATCAAGAATTACTTGAAGATTCTTGAGACACATGAATGAATGTATGCAATTGACACCAAACTTAAGATGAGACACTAGACTCAAGCAAGAAACATCAAATATTTTTGGTTTTTATGATTTTGTGAAATTTTTTTTTTGATTTTCGAAAATTAAGTGGAAAAAGATATCAAAATTCTTAATGAGAATTCCAGGAATCAGTGCAATGCTAGTCTAAGACTCCGGTCCAGGAATTAGACATGGCTTCACAGCCAGCCAAGCTTTCAAAGAAAGCTTCGGTCCAAAACACTAGACATGGCCAAAGGCCAGCCAAGCCTTAGCAGATCACTGCTCCAAAAGCAAGATTGATAAAAAATCAACAAGCTTCTGTGATGATAAGTTGAAACCTCGGTCCAATGAGATTAGACATGGCTTCTCAGCCAGCCAGATTTCAACAAATCATCATGAAACTCTAGAATTTATCTTCAAGAATTTCGAAAAAAATAAATACCTAATCTAAGCAACAAGATGAACCGTCAGTTGTCCATACACAAACAATCCCCGACAACGGCGCCAAAAACTTGGTGCACGAAATTGTGATCACTACTTTGTCCATATTCAAATAATCCCCGGTAATGGCTCCAAAGACTTGGTGCACAATACCATGGCATAAACACAACTTCGCACAACTAACCAGCAAGTGCACTGGGTCGTCCAAGTAATAAACCTTACGTGAGTAAGGGTCGATCCCACGGAGATTGTTGCTATGAAGCAAGCTATGGTCACCTTGTAAATCTCAGTCAGGCAGACTCAAATGGGTATAGATGATGAATAGAGCATAAAGATAAAGATAGAGATACTTATGCATATCATTGGTGAGAGCTTCAGATAAGTGTATGAAGATGCCTTCCCTTCCGTCTCTCTGCTTTCCTACAGTCTTCATCCAATCCTTCTTACTCCTTTCCATGGCAAGCTCATGTAGGGTTTCACCGTTGTCAATGGCTACCTCCCATCCTCTCAGTGAAAATACGTCCCTGATGCTCTGTCACAGCATAGGCTAATCAGCTGTCGGTTCTCGGTCAGGCCGGAATAAAATCCATCGATCCTTTTGCGTCTGTCACTAACGCCCCGCCTGCTAGGAGTTTGAAGCACGTCACAGTCATTCAATCATTGAATCCTACTCAGAATACCACAGACAAGGTTAGACCTTCCGGATTCTCTTGAATGCCGCCATCAGTTCTTGCCTATACCACGAGGACTCTGATCTCACAGAATGGCTGGCTCGTTTGTCAGGCGAGCACTCGGTTGTCAGGCGATCAACCATGCATCGTGTATCAGGAATCCAAGAGATATTCACTAAGCCTCATATGCTTGTAGAACAAGAGTGGTTGTCAGTCACTTTGTTCATAAGTGAGAATGGTGATGATCCGTGACAATCATCACCTTCATCAAGTTGAAGAACAAGTGATATCTTGGACAAAGAACAAGCGGAATTGAATAGAGGAACAATAGTAATTGCATTAATACTCGAGGTACAGCAGAGCTCCACACCTTAATCTATGGTGTGTAGAAACTCCACCGTTGAAAATACATAAGAACAAGGTCTAGGCATGGCCGTGAGGCCAGCCTCCCAGTGATCTAAGATAGCATAAAACTCAAAGATAGCTACCAAGATGTCAAATACAATAGTAAAAGGTCCTACTTATAGAAAACTAGTAGCCTAAGGTGTACTAAGATGAGTAAATGACATAAAAATCCACTTCCGGGCCCACTTGGTGTGTGCTTGGGCTGAGCAAATGAAGCTTTTTCGTGTAGAGACTCCTCTTGGAGTTAAACGCCAGCTTTTATGCCAGTTTGGGCGTTTAACTCCCATTTGGGTGCCAGTTCCGGCGTTTAACGCTGGAATTTCTTGAGGTGACTTTGAACGCCGGTTTGGGCCATCAAATCTTGGGCAAAGTATGGACTATCATATATTGCGGGAAAGCCCAGGATGTCTACTTTCCAACGCCGTTGAGAGCGCGCCAATTGGGCTTCTGTAGCTCCAGAAAATCCACTTCGAGTGCAGGGAGGTCAGAATCCAACAGCATCTGCAGTCCTTTTGAGTCTCTGGATCAGATTTTTGCTCAGATCCCTCAATTTCAGCCAGAAAATACCTGAAATCACAGAAAAACACACAAACTCATAGTAAAGTCCAGAAAAGTGAATTTTAATTAAAAACTAATAAAAATATATTAAAAACTAACTAGATCACACTAAAAACATACTAAAAACAATGCCAAAAAGCGTACAAATTATCCGCTCATCATCTGCCCAGAAATGTCTCGTCAGGATGGAGGAGACATTTCAGTTTTGTCTCTTGAGCCAGTAAGAGAATCCGGAACAGAACAATTTGTTGAAGCTCATCAAAGCAGATCCTTACCTCAAAGGCCAAGAGAATGGAAGTTTTTGAAGGGTTACCCCCATGATTTTATCATTGGTGATCTTTCTCAAGGCGTAACTACTAGATCCTCAAGCAAAAAGCAAGTTGATCAAAGCAATGTTGCTTTCTTGTCCCAATTAGAACCTCACAATGTAAAGCAAGCCCTAGAAAACCCCTCTTGGATTAAAGCCATGGAAGAGGAGCTTGCTCAATTTGAAAAGAATGATGTTTGGACACTTGTACCCAATTCAAATGGTAAGAAGGTAACGAGTACTAAGTGAATTTTTAAAAATAAATTGGGTGAGGATGGTAGTGTTGTTCGTAATAAGACTAGATTAGTGGCCCAATGTTACGATCAAGAGGAAGGTATAGATTTTGATGAGTCTTTTACCCCGGTAGCAAGAATGGAAGCAATTAGGTTGCTTCTTGCCTATGCTGCCCACAAGGGGTTTAAAATGTTCCAAATGGATGTCAAATGTGCTTTTCTTAATGGCTTTATAGATAGAGAAGTATTTGTGGCACAACCCCCCGATTTTAAAAATAAAGAATTTTCAAATCATGTTTTTAAACTTTCAAAAGCTCTTTATGGGCTTAGGCAAGCTCCAAGAGCTTGGTATGAAAGGCTTAGTGCCTTCTTGTTGGAAAATAGGTTTCAAAGGTGTACCACCGATACTACTTTATTTATCAAAGAATCTAATGATGATATTCTTCTTGTTCAAGTTTATGTGGATGATATAGTGTTTAGATCGGCCAATGAATCCTTGTGTGAAGAGTTTGGAAAACTCATGACTAGTGAGTTTGAAATAAGTTTAATGGGAGAACTAACATTCTTTCTTGGTCTCCAAATTAAACAAACTCCTAGTGGCATTTTTACTCACTAAGAAAAATATGCTAAAGAATTAATCAAGAAATTTGGCATAGAAAATTCCAAACTTATGGGAACATCAATACATCCAAATACTAAACCTGAAAAGGATGAAAATGGCAAAGATGTGGATGAAACACGGTAAAGAGGAATGATTGGCTCACTCATGTATCTTACTTCCTCTAGGCCGGATATTGTTTATAGTGTGGGTGTATGTTCAAGGTTTCAATCTCACCCAAAAGAATCCCATCTTTCAGCCGTCAAAAGAATAATTAGATACATTAAAGGAACATGTGGTTATGGCTTATGGTATCCTAAATCTGATGATTTTTGTGCAGTAGGGTTTTGTGATGCAGATTATGCGGGAGATCGGGTGGATAGAAGGAGCACATCCGAAATGTGTTGCTTCCTTGGAAGCTCATTAAATATGTGGTCAAGCAAGAAACAAGGCACATGTGCTCTATCCACAGCTGAAGCTGAATATATATCTGCCTTTGCTTGTTGTTCTTAATTAATTTGGTTAAAAACTCAGTTAGAGGATTATAAATTGAAAATCAATAGCATACCTTTATTTTGTGATAATATGAGTACAATAAACATTTCTAAAAATCTTGTTCTGCACTCTAGAACTAAGCACATTGAAGTTAGATATCATTTTATTAGAGAACATGTGCAAAAGGGTACTATTGATATTCAATTTGTGAAATCCAAAGAACAACTTGTTGATATATTTACTAAACCCTTGTGTGAAGATAGGTTCTGTCCATTAAGAAATAGTTTGGGAATGTTGGAATTGAATTCTGTTGATAAATTGTGATTTTACCAATTCTGTTTGGTTTTGTCTCGTAGGAAGGGATGAGACAAATCTGGCTGTGTGTTGAATAAGCCATAAGACAAGGAGAGAATGAACTAAGTGTAAATAAACATGGGCCCAACCAATTTTTTTTACCCACTCCAGGACTCTGGCCCGTTTTGAATTCTTCATTTTTTAAAATAATTCTTTTTGGGCAGTTATCACATCCTACCTTGTTAAGAGGAGTACTTGTCAAATTATAATCTTTTCACTTACTCCCTCCCTTATTTCAAGGAAAAAATCTTTCAGTTACCCTTCACTTTTGAAAATTTTCCTTGTTGGTAATCGCACCATTAAGTGCTCATTACTCTAATTAACCTCTTTCCACTCAGCATTTAATGCGGTCACTCCCTCTTTCCACTCCAACCCACTCAACCATCCCCTCATCTTCTCACATTCACCTTCATTAATCTATCGTGAAAAAGAAGTTGGCCCCTAAAAGAAGTAACCGGACCCTTGCCTCCTCTAAAAATCCCCCATTCTCTTCCACTCCTTAAACACATACTCATATTCACATACATTCTGCTTCATCTTTGATGAGCGGATAATTTGTACGCTTTTTGGCATTGTTTTTAGTATGTTTTTAGTAGTTTGAGTTGAGTTTTTAGTATATTTTTATTAGTTTTTAGTTAAAATTCACTTTTCTGGACTTTACTATGAGTTTGTGTGCTTTTCTGTGATTTCAGGTATTTTCTGGCTGAAATTGAGGGACCTGAGCAAAAATCTGATCCAGAGACTGAAAAGGACTGCAGATGCTGTTGGATTCTGACCTCCCTGCACTCGAAGTGGATTTTCTGGAGCTAAAGAAGCCCAATTGGCGCGCTCTCAACGGCGTTGGAAAGTAGACATTTTGGGCTTTCCAGCAATATATGATAGTCCATACTTTGCCCAAGATTTGATGGCCCAAACCGGCGTTCAAAGTCACCCTCAGAATTCCCAACGTTAAACGCCGGAACTGGCACCTAAATGGGAGTTAAACGCCCAAACTGGCATAAAAGCTGGCGTTTAACTCCAAGAAGAGTCTCTACACGAAAATGCTTCATTGCTCAGCCCAAGCACACACCAAGTGGGCCCGGAAGTGGATTTTTATGTCATTTACTCATCTCTGTACACCCTAGGCTACTAGTTCTCTATAAGTAGGACCTTTTACTATTATATTTTAAATCTTCTGATCTTTGGAATCTTTTGTTCTTTAGATCTTTTGATCACTTTGGGAGGCTGGCCTCACGGCCATGCCTAGACCTTGTTCTTATGTATTTTCAACGGTGGAGTTTCTACACACCATAGATTAAGGTGTGGAGCTCTGCTGTACCTCGAGTATTAATGCAATTACTATTGTTCTTCTATTCAATTCCGCTTGTTCTTTGTCCAAGATATCACTTGTTCTTCAACTTGATGAATGTGATGATCCGTGACACTCATCATCATTCTCACTCATGAACAAAGTGACTGACAACCACTCTTGTTCTACAAGCATACGAGGCTCTAGTGTTTATCTCTTGGATTCCTGATACACGATGCATGGTTGATCGCCTGACAACCGAGTGCTCACCTGACAAACGAGCCAGCCATTCCGTGAGATCAGAGTCTTCGTGGTATAGGCAAGAACTGATGGCGGCATTCAAGAGAATCCGGAAGGTCTAACCTTGTCTGTGGTATTCTGAGTAGGATTCAATGATTGAATGACTGTGACGTGCTTCAAACTCCTGAAGGCGGGGCGTTAGTGACAGACGCAAAAGAATCACTGGATTCTATTCCGGCCTGATTGAGAACTGACAGATGGATAACCGTGCCGTGACAGGGTGCGTTGAACATTTCCAATGAGAGGATGGGAGGTAGCCACTGACAACGGTGAAACCCTTGCATAAGCTTGCCATGGAAAGGAGTAAGAAGGATTGGATGTAGACAGTAGGAAAGCAGAGAGACAGAAGGGACAGTATCTTCATACGCTTATCTGAAGCTCTCACCAATGATATACATAAGTATCTCTATCTTTATCTTTATGTTTTATTCATCATCTATACCCATTTGAGTCTGCCTGACTGAGATTTACAAGGTGACCATAGCTTGCTTCATGCCAACAATCTCCGTGGGATCGACCCTTACTCACGTAAGGTATTACTTGGACGACCCAGTGCACTTGCTGGTTAGTTGTGCAAAGTTGTGTAGTGATCACAATTTCGCGCACCAATCTTCATCCCCTTCTTCTCAGTCAACCGAAGCTATGAGAAGAAAAGTCATTTCTCAGAGAACCTCTTCTCATAAAAAGATTGGAAAGGAAAAGGAGAATGTGATAGAAGAAGAAGAAGAGTCACAATCCTTTCCACCTCCCTCACCACCACAGAAATCAACTCCACATGCTTCTGGCCGCAGTTCTCAGCGTGTAAAAAGTTATGTTCTTCGTAACACAAGAGACCCTCCAAACTTGGACTCCATTGATTTCAAAAACAAGTTCAACAAGAATCATTCACATTTTGATCCGACTAGGTTCAACTCATGTGCTGCTTATGAGTTTCATTCCAAAGTTCTAGTCAACCGCAAATTGTGTTCCTCTTATGTGGTTTATCTGGAAAATCTATTTGAAAAAGGTGTTGATCTGTCTACTCTCTTTGATAAAATCAAATGGACTCTTATGCTCTAGATCCGCAAGCCAGTTTACCCAAATCTAGTTCGCGAATTCTATGCAAACATGATGTACCATGATAGAGCAATCCACTCATATGTCAAGAAGGTGCACCTATCTCTAAATAGAGAGACCATCAGTGTTGCGCTAGGATATGAAGATGATGGACCGACAGCATATATGACAGGGAAGTGGGACTCTCAAGTTGGAATCTCTTATTAGATTGCTCTCACTCAAGTTTGTGAAAACTTCTCTGCACTGGATGGGACGGTTTTGACTCATAAGGCTCTTGGTCTTGTAAGAGCATTACTTTACCGCATCATTAACCATATTTTGATGCCTCAGATCAGATCCTATCAGAGGGTAATAGTTTGTGATACCCTAGTTTTATTTTCTATTCTCACTTCATCTCCTATTTCTTTTGCTTACTTGATGGTGCGTCACATGTGGGAATGTGTACGCAGTGATAAAAAGACAAACTTGTCTTATGGTATTTTTCTGTCATGCATTTTTGAATATTTCAATGTTGATGTGCTCAATGAACCTATAGAAAACAGAGTTTCAACTTTGAAAGGAGGAGGTATTTCTGAAGCCATGAAAGGCAAGAGGGGAAAAAACGCTATTGCCTCAAATAGTGAAACCGAATTTCATTCCTCAAAATCTTCCAAACTTTTCGACTCAGTCAAAGATGTGTTGCAAGAATTCTCTCAAATGACTCATCTGATGATCAAATCTTTCAAAGAGGTCAAAAAACAAGCTTATGAGAATGAGAAGGCCTGGACAAAGTGTCATGAAAGAATCAATTTGTTGATCAATAGCTTTGAAAAGGACATGGTTGATGCGGATGAAGACAACGAATCCTTTGACTCAGATGTTAATCTTTCTGATGTTTGATATATTCTTAGCTGCTCGTACCTTTGAACTCTGTTTCTTTGTCTTACTTCCTTATTTTGGTATTTTGTAACTGTTAGTTGACTATACTTGGATACTCTGGACCATTATGTTGTGGTAAAAACAAATATTCTGCTTCTTGGCATGTTATTTTCATTTATTTTGCAGGACCCCATTGATGACAAAAGGAGGAAGAAAGTTGAAAACAAAATTGATTGAAAAATAAGGGTTGAAATCTGAATGATTAATGATTACCCTTGTGTTGGTTTATAATGCTTCTACGTTTTATGGTTTATGATATGATTTTTGTATTATCATGTTCTGATTTTGGTAGTGCTCTAATATTTTTCCTAAACTGCCATTGTTTATGAAGTTTTGTTGTTGACACTAACTCTCAGAAAATACTTCATAGAACATGAATTATTGTGATGATTAGTTAAAATGTTACTTGGCAGAAAATAATTGTGAACATGATGATATAAAAATGTTGAATCTTGTTTATATGTTAGTACTCTAGCACACTGTGTTTTATTTTCATGAGCAGAAAATTATTCAGATGATAACAAATCAAGTTTTGATTATCACTTTACTTCTGCTCAAAAATCAAGTTGTTGAACATCTTTTAATATTCCATATGTTGAATACATTTTGGCTTCTGGTGCACGAAATTGCAATTACACTTTCGTAATCCCGCACAACTAACCAGCAAGTGCACTGGGTCGTTGATGAGCGGATAATTTGTATGCTTTTTGGCATTGTTTTTAGTATGTTTTTAGTATGATCTAGTTAGTTTTTAATATATTTTTATTAGTTTTTAATTAAAATTCACTTTTCTGGACTTTACTATGAGTTTGTGTGTTTTTCTGTGATTTCAGGTATTTTCTGGCTGAAATTGAAGGTTCTGAGCAAAAATCTGATTCAGAGACTGAAAAGGACTGCAGATGCTGTTGGATTCTGACCTCCCTGCACTCGAAGTGGATTTTCTGGAGCTACAGAAGCCCAATTGGCGCGCTCTCAACGGCGTTGAAAAGTAGACATCCTGGGCTTTCCAGCAATATATGATAGTCCATACTTTGCCCAAGATTTGATGGCCCAAACCGGCGTTCAAAGTCACCTCAAGAAATTCCAGCGTTAAACGCCGGAACTGGCACCTAAATGGGAGTTAAACGCCCAAACTGGCATAAAAGCTGGCGTTTAACTCCAAGACAAGTCTCTACACGAAAATGCTTCATTGCTCAGCCCAAGCACACACCAAGTGGGCCCAGAAGTGGATTTTTATGTCATTTACTCATCTTTGTACACCTTAGGCTACTAGTTTTCTATAAGTAGGACCTTTTACTATTGTATTTGACAATCTTGGTAGCTATCTTTGAGTTTTATGCTATCTTAGATCACTGGGAGGCTGGCCTCACGGCCATGCCTAGACCTTGTTCTTATGTATTTTCAACGGTGGAGTTTCTACACACCATAGATTAAGGTGTGGAGCTCTGCTGTACCTCGAGTATTAATGCAATTACTATTGTTCTTCTATTCAATTCCGCTTGTTCTTTGTCCAAGATATCACTTGTTCTTCAACTTGATGAATGTGATGATCCGTGACACTCATCATCATTCTCACCTATGAACAAGGTGACTGACAACCATTCTTGTTCTACAAGCATATGAGGCTTAGTGAATATCTCTTGGATTTCTGATTGCATGATGCATGGTTGATCGCCTGACAACCGAGTGCTCGCCTGACAAACGAGCCAGCCATTCCGTGAGATCAGCGTCTTCGTGGTATAGGCAAGAACTGATGGCGGCATTCAAGAGAATCCGGAAGGTCTAACCTTGTCTGTGGTATTCTGAGTAGGATTCAATGATTGAATGACTGTGACGTGCTTCAAACTCCGAAAGGCGGGGCGTTAGTGACAGACGCAAAAGAATCACTGGATTCTATTCCGGCCGGACCGAGAACCGACAGATGATTAGCCTATGCTGTGACAGAGCATCAGGGACGTATTTTCACTGAGAGGATGGGAGGTAGCCACTGACAACGGTGAAACCCTACACAAGCTTGCCATGGAAAGGAGTAAGAAGGATTGGAAGAAGACAGTAGGAAAGCAGAGAGACGGAAGGGAAGGCATCTTCATACTCTTATCTGAAGCTCTCACCAATGATATACATAAGTATCTCTATCTTTATCTTTATGCTTTATCCATCATCTATACCCAATTGAGTCTGCCTGACTGAGATTTACAAGGTGACCATAGCTTGCTTCATACCACCAATCTCCGTGGGATCGACCCTTACTCGTGTAAGGTTTATTACTTGGACGACCCAGTGCACTTGCTGGTTAGTTGTGCGAAGTTGTGTTTATGCCATGGTATTGAGCACCAAGTCTTTGGAGCCATTACTAGGGATTGTTTATGTTTTGAAAAGTATTGATCACAATTTCGTGCACCAAGTTTTTGGCGCCGTTGCCGGGGATTGTTCTTGTGTATGGACAACTGACGGTTCATCTTGTTGCTTAGATTAGGCATTTATTTTTTTCGAAATTCTTGAAGATAAATTCTAGAGTTTCATGATGATTTGCTGAAATCTGGCTGGCTGTAAAGCCATGTCTAATTTCATTGGACCGAGGTTTCAACTTATCATCACAAGAGCTTGTTGATCTTGCTTTTGGAGCAGTGATCTGCTAAGGCTTGGTTGGCCTTTGGCCATGTCTAGTGTTTTGGACCGAAGCTTTCTTTGAAAGCTTGGCTGGCTGTGAAGCCATGTCTAATTCCTGGACCGGAGTCTTAGACTAGCATTGCACTGATTCCTGGAATTCTCATTAAGAATTTTGATATCTTTTACCACTTAATTTTCGAAAATCACAAAAAAAATTCACAAAAACCATAAAAACCAAAAATATTTGATGTTTCTTGCTTGAGTCTAGTGTCTCATCTTAAGTTTGGTGTCAATTGCATGCATTCATGTGTCTTAAGGATCTTCAAGTAATTCTTGATGATTTCTTACTCTGATCTTTGATAATTCTTTTGACTTGAGTGTTTATGTGTCTCATATAGTGTCAATAGTATACAAACTGCTAAGTTTGGTGTCTTGCATGCATTGTTATTTGATTCTTGTTGCATTTTGATTATTAAAAATCCAAAAATATTTTTTATTTGTGTCTTTTCAAGTCAATAATACAGAGAATTGAAGATTCAGAACATACTGCAGAGGAATTATACAGAAAAAGCTGGGCATTCAAAAATGCCCAGTGAAGAAGGCAGACTGGCGTTTAAACGCCAGCCAGGGTGCCTGGTTGGGCGTTTAACGCCCAAAAAGGGTGCATTTTGGGCGTTAAACGCCAGAATGGATACCATTCTGGGCGTTTAACGCAGGATGGTGCTAGGGGGAAGATTTTGTTTTCAAATCAAATTTTTTTCAAGTTTTCAAAGTTTTTCAAAATCAAATCTTTTTCAAATCATATCTTTTCAATCAAATGTTTTCAAAATTAATTTCTTTCCTTTTTCAAAGATACTTACTAACAATTAATGATTTGATTGAACATTTTTTGCCTTTTCTGTTGAGGAAGGTTTCATGTTTGAATCATATCTTTTCTTGTTAGGCAAGTCATTAATTTTTAAAATCAAATCTTTTTTTTTAATTGTTTTCAAATCATATCTTTTTAAAATTGTTTTCAAATCATATCTTTTCAATCACATCTTTTTAAAACCAATCATATCTTCTTAACCACATCTTTTTCAAAATAGTTTTCAATCAAATCTTTTTGATTTCTAATTTAAAAATCTTTTTCAAAAATCACTTGATTTCTTTTCCACTTTTATTTTTCGAAAATCAATTAGTGTTTTTCAAAAATGTTTTCAAAATATTTTAATTAATTTTCGAAAAATTACTTCCCTCCTTCTCACATCCTTCTATTTATGGAGTACCACTCCTTCTCAATGCACAATTCGAACCTTATCTAATTAAAGTTCGAATTCTTCTTCTCCTTCTTCTTCCTATTTCTCTTTTCCTCTGACACCTCAAGGAATCTCTATACTGTGACATAGAGGATTCCACATTTTCTTGTTCTCTTCTCTTTCATACGAGCAGGAGCAAAGACAAAGGCATTCTTGTTGAAGCTGACCCTGAACCCGAAAGGACCTTGAAGAGAAAGCTAAGAGAAGCCAAAGCACAACTCTCTTTAGAGGACCTGACCGAATTCTTCAAAGAAGAAGAAGACATGGCAGCCGAAAACAACAATAATGCAAACAATGCAAGGAAGGTGCTGGGTGACTTTACTGCACCTACTCCCGACTTCTATGGGAGAAGCATCTCTATCCCTGCCATTGGAGCAAACAACTTTGAGCTTAAACCTCAATTAGTTTCTCTAATGCAACAGAATTGCAAGTTCCATGGACTTCCAATGGAAGATCCTCATCAGTTTTTAGCTGAATTCTTGCAAATCTGTGACACAGTCAAGACTAATGGGGTTGACCCTGAGGTCTATAGACTGATGCTATTCCCTTTTGCTGTAAGAGACAGAGCTAGAATATGGTTGGACTCTCAACCTAAAGAAAGCCTGGATTCTTGGGAAAAGCTAGTGAATGCCTTCTTGGCAAAGTTCTTTCCACCACAAAGATGGAGTAAGCTTAGAGTGGAAGTCCAAACCTTCAGACAGAAGGATGGAGAATCCCTCTATGAAGCTTGGGAAAGATACAAACAATTGATCAGAAAATGTCCTTCTGACATGCTTTCTGAATGGAGCATCATAGGTATTTTCTATGATGGTCTCTCTGAACTATCCAAGATGTCCTTGGATAGCTCTGCTGGAGGATCTCTTCATCTGAAGAAGACACAAACAGAAGCTCAAGAGCTCATTGAAATGGTTGCAAATAAACAATTCATGTACACTTCTGAGAGAAATCCTGTGAACAATGGGACAAGTCAGAAGAAAGGAGTTCTTGAGATTGATACTCTGAACGCCATTTTGGCTCAGAATATAATATTGACTCAACAAGTCAATTTGATTTCTCAAAGTCTGTCTGGAATGCAAAATGCACCAAGTAGTACTAAGGATGCTTCATCTGAGGAAGAAGCTTATGATCCTGAGAACCCTTCAATGGAAGAGGTGAATTACCTAGGAGAACCCTATGATAACACCTATAATTCTTCATGGAGAAATCACCCAAATCTCTCATGGAAGAATCAAGAGAGACCTCAACAAGGTTTCAATAATAATGGTGGAAGAAACAGGTTTAGCAATGGTAAACCTTTTCCATCATCTTTTCAGCAACAGACAGAGAATCCTAAGCAGAACCCCTCTGACTTAGCAACCATGGTCTCTGATCTAATTAAAACCACTCAAAGTTTCATGAATGAAACAAGGTCCTCCATTAGAAATTTGGAGGCACAAGTGGGACAGCTGAGCAAGAAAGTTACTGAACTCCCTCCAAGTACTCTCCCAAGCAACACAGAAGAAAATCCAAAAGGAGAGTGCAAAGCTATAAACATGGCCGAATTTGGAGAGGATGGAGAGGAAGTGAACGCCACTGAGGAAGGCTTCAATGGGCGTGTACTAACCTCCACTGAGTTCCCTAATGAGGAACCATGGAAATCTGAGACTCAAAATGAGACCATAGAGATTCCATTGGACTTACTTCTGCCTTTTATGAGCTCTGATGAGTATTCTTCCTCTGAAGAGGATGAGTATGTCACTGAAGAGCAAGTTGCTAAATACCTTGGAGCAATCATGAAGCTAAATGACAAGTTATTTGGAAATGAGACTTGGGAGGATGAACCTCCTTTGCTCACCAAAAAACTGGATGACTTGTCTAGGCAGAAATTACCTCAAAAGAGACAAGACCCTGGGAAGTTTTCTATACCTTGTACCATAGGCACCATGACCTTCAAGAAGGCTCTGTGTGACTTAGGGTCAAGTGTAAACCTCATGCCTCTCTCAGTAATGGAGAAGCTAAGGATCTTTGAGGTACAAGCTGCAAAAATCTCACTAGAGATGGCAGACAACTCAAGAAAACAAGCTTATGGACTTGTAGAGAATGTTTTGGTTAAGATTGAAGACCATTACATCCCTACTGATTTCATAATCCTAGAGACTGGGAAATGCATGGATGAAACCATCATCCTTGGCAGACCTTTCCTAGCCACAGCAAAGGCTATGATTGATGTTGATAGAGGTGAACTAATCATTCAAGTGAATGGAGAATCCTTTGTGTTTAAGGCTCAAGGATATCCCTCTGTCACCATAGAGATGAAGCATGAAGAGCTTCCCTCAAATCAGAGTCAAGAAGAGCCCCCACAGTCAAACTCTAAGTTTGGTGTTGGGAGGCCACAACCAAACTCTAAGTTTGGTGTTGAACCCTCACATTCAAACTCTAAGTTTGGTGTTGGGAGGTTCCAACATTGCTCTGAGTATCTGTGAGGCTCCATGAGAGCCCTCTGTCAAGCTATTGACATTAAAGAAGCGCTTGTTGGGAGGCAACCCAATATCATATTTTACATATTTTCTTGTGTTATTTTATTTTATTTTGTAGGTTGATGATCATAAGAAGTCACAAAATTAATTGAAAAAGCAAAAACAGAATGAAAAACAGGAAGAAAAACAGCACACCCTGGAGGAAGATGCTGCTGGCGTTCAAACGCCAGTAAGCCTAGCAGTTGGGCGTTTAACGCCCAGTCTGGCACCATTCTGGGCGTTTAACGCCAGAAAGGGGCACCAGACTGGCGTTAAACGCCAGAAAAGGGCAAGAACCTGGCGTTAAACGCCAGGAATGGGCACCAGCCCGGCGTTTAACGCCAGCAATGGCTCAAAACGTGAATTTTGATGCCATTTGGTGCAGGGATGACTTTTCCTTGACACCACAGGATCTGTGGACCCCACAGGACCCCACCACCACTCTCTCTTCTTCCCCCATTCACCAATCACCTCAACACCTCTTCCCCAAAACCCCTTCACCTATCAAATCCCATCTTTCTCTTCACCACTCACATCCATCCTTCATAAACCCCACCAACCTCACCCTTCAAATTCAAACCACTTTCCCTCCCAAACCCACCCATAATGGCCGAACCTCATCTCCCCTCTCTCCTATATAAACCCTTCTTAACCCCTTCATTTTCACACAACCTAAACAACACTTCTCCCCCTCTTTGGCCGAATACACCACCATCTCCCTCTTCCTCATTTCTTCTTCTTCTACTCTCTTCTTTCTTCTTTTGCTCGAGGACGAGCAAACATTTTAAGTTTGGTGTGGTAAAAGCGTTGCTTTTTCGTTTTTCCATAACCATTATGGCATCCAAGGCCGGAGAAACCTCTAGAAAGAGGAAAGGGAAAGCAAAAGCTTCCACCTCCGAGTCATGGGAGATGGATAGGTTCATCTCAAGGGTGCATCAAGACCACTTCTATGAAGTTGTGGCCTTGAAGAAGGTGATCCCCGAGGTCCCCTTTTCACTCAAAAAGGGTGAATATGCGGAGATCCACCATGAGATCCGAAGAAGAGGTTGGAAAGTGCTTACCAACCCCATTCAATAAGTCGGAATCTTGATGGTTCAAGAGTTCTATGCCAATGCATGGATCACCAAGAACCATGATCAAAGTGTGAGGGTGGCGTTCAACTTGCCTATGATGCAAGGAGATGAACATCCTTACACAAGAAGGGTCAACTTTGATCAAAGGTTGGACCAAGTCCTCACAATCATATGTGAAGAGGGCGCACAATGGAAGAGAGATTCAAGAGGCAAGCCGGTTCAATTGAGAAGGCATGACCTCAAACCCGTGGCTAGAGGATGGTTGGAGTTTATCCAACGCTCAATCATTCCCACTAGCAACCGGTCCGAAGTTACTTTAGACCGGGCCATCATGATCCATAGCATCATGATTGGAGAAGAAGTGGAAGTTCATGAGGTCATAGCCCAAGAACTCTACAAGGTGGCGGACAAATCTTCCACCTTAGCAAGGTTAGCCTTTCCTCACCTTATTTGTCACCTCTGTTATTCAGTTGGAGTTGACATAGAGGGAGACATCACCATTGATGAGGATCAGCCCATTACCAAGAATAGGATGGAGCACACAAGAGACCCCTCTCATCATGAGATCCCTGAGATGCCTCAAGGGATGCACTTTCCTCCACAAAACTATTGGGAGCAACTAAACACCTCCCTAGGAGAATTGAGTTCCAACATGGGACAACTAAGGGTGGAGCACCAAGAACACTCCATTCTCCTCCATGAAATAAGAGAAGATCAAAGAATCATGAGAGAGGAGCAACAAAGGCAAGGAAGAGACATTGAGGAGCTCAAACACTCCATAGGACCTTCAAGAGGAAGGAAGAGCCGCCATCACTAAGGTGGACCCGTTCCTTGATTTCCTTGTTCTTTATTCTTCTGTTTTTCGAATTTTAGTGCTTATGTTTATCCATGTTTGTGTCTTATGATCATTAGTGTCTTATGATCATTAGTGTCTTAGTGTCTATGCCTTAAAGTTATGAATGTCCTATGAATCCATCACCTTTCTTGAATAAAAACGTGCTTAATTGAAAAGGAAAGAAATGCATGAATTCTGAATTTTATAATAGTTTAATTATTTTGATGTGGTGGCAACACTTTTGTTCTCTGAATGTATGCTTGAACAGTGCATATGACTTTTGAATTTGTGGTTCATGAATGTTGGCTCTTGAAAGAATGATGAAAAAGGAGACATGTTACTGAGGATCTGAAAAATCATAAAAATGATTCTTGAAGCAAGAAGAAGCAAAAAAAAAAAAATTTCGAAAAAAAAAAAGAAAAGAAAGAAATAAAGTTGTGATCCAAGGCAAATAAGAGTGTGCTTAAGAACCCTGGACACCTCTAATTGGGGACTTTAGCAAAGCTGAGTCACAATCTGAAAAGGTTCACCCAATTATGTGTCTGTGGCATGTATGTATTCGGTGGTAATACTGGAAGACAGAGTGCTTTGGGCCACAGCCAAGACTCAATAAATAGCTATGTTCAAGAATCATCATACTTAACTAGGAGAATCAATAACACTATCTGGATTCTGAGTTCCTAAAGAAGCCAATCATTCTGAATTACAAGGGATAGAGTGAGATGCCAAAACTATTCAGAGACAAAAAGTTAAAAGCCCCGCTCATCTAATTAATACTGATCTTCATAGATGTTTTTGGAGTTCATTGCATATTCTCTTCTTTTTATCTTATTTGATTTTCAGTTGCTTGGGGACAAGCAACAATTTAAGTTTGGTGTTGTGATGAGCGGATAATTTGTACACTTTTTGGCATTGTTTTTAGTATGTTTTTGGTAGTTTTAGTTGAGTTCTAAGTATATTTTTATTAGTTTTTAGTTAAAATACACTTTTCTGGACTTTACTATGAGTTTGTGTGTTTTTCTGTGATTTCAGGTATTTTCTGGCTGAAATTGAGGGACCTGAGCAAAAATCTGATCCAGAGACTCAAAAGGACTGCAGATGCTGTTGGATTCTGACCTCCCTGCACTCGAAGTGGATTTTCTGGAGCTACAGAAGCCCAATTGGCGCGCTCTCAACGGCATTGGAAAGTAGACATCCTGGGCTTTCCAGCAATATATAATAGTCCATACTTTGCCCAAGATTTGATGGCCCAAACCGGCGTTCAAAGTCACCTCAAGAAATTCCAGCGTTAAACGCCGGAACTGGCACTGAAGCTGGCGTTTAACTCCAAGGAGAGTCTCTACACGAAATTTCTTCATTGCTCAGCCCAAACACACACCAAGTGGGCCCGAAAGTGAATTTTTATGTCATTTACTCATCTATGTACTAGTTTTCTATAAGTAGGACCTTTTACTATTGTATTAAAAATCTTTTGGATTTATTTTAGATCCTTTGATCATTGGGAGGCTGGCCTCACGGCCATGCCTAGACCTTGTTCTTATGTATTTTCAACGGTGGAGTTTCTACACACCATAGATTAAGGTGTGGAGCTCTGCTGTACCTCGAGTATTAATGCAATTACTATTGTTCTTCCATTCAATTCCGCTTGTTCTTTATCCAAGATATCACTTGTTCTTCAACATGATGAAGGTGATGATTGACGCCCATCACCATTCTCACCTATGAACAAGGTGACTGACAACCATTCTTGTTCTACAAGCATTCAAGGCTTGGTGAATATCTCTTGGATTTCTGATTGCATGATGCATGGTTGATCGCCTGACAACCGAGTGCTCGCCTGACAAACGAGCCAGCCATTCCGTGAGATCAGAGTCTTCGTGGTATAGGCAAGAACTGATGGCGGCATTCTAGAGAATCCGGAAGGTCTAACCTTGTCTGTGGTATTCTGAGTAGGATTCAATGATTGAATGACTGTGACGTGCTTCAAACCTGTAACCTACTGGGCGTTAGTGACAGACGCAAAAGAGGGATTCTATTCCGGTAGGGGAGGGAACCAAACCGGTGATTGGCAGCACTGTGATAGAGTGTGTGCATTAGCTTTCACTGCGCGGAGGGGAGGTAGCTGCTGACAACAGTGAAACCCTACACGAGCTTGCCATGGAAAGGAGTAAGAAGGATTGGATGAAGATAGTAGGAAAGCAGAGAGACGGAAGGGAAGGCATCTTCATACGCTTGTCTGAAGCTCTTACACCAATGATATACATAAGTATCACTATCTTTATCTTCTATGTTATTTTCGTTCATCATCATATACATTTGAGTCTGCCTGACTAAGATTTACAAGATGACCATAGCTTGCTTCAATGCTAACAATCTCCGTGGGATCGACCCTTACTCACGTAAGGTATTACTTGGACGACCCAGTGCACTTGCAGGTTAGTTGTGCGAAGTTGCGTAATGCCATGGAATTGAACCACCAAGTTTTTGGAGTTCATGACCAGGGATTATGAGAGTTGTGAAAAGTATTGTTCACAATTTCGCGCACCACTAGGAAAGGTCTTCCTAGAATGAGAGTTGCACTCTTGTGCTCCTCCATTTCCAGCACTACAAAGTCAGTGGGAAAGGCAAATGGCCCAACCTTGACAATCATGTCCTCAATTATGCCTGATGGGTATTTAATGGAGCCATCAGCAAGTTGAAGATATATCCGGGTTGGTTTGACCTCTTCAGTCAAGCCGAGCTTTCTGATAGTGGATGCAGGTATTAGGTTGATACTTGCCCCAAGATCACATAGAGCTTTCTTGGTACAAGTACCCTCTAATGTGCATGGTATCATAAAGCTTCCTGGATCTTGAAGCTTTTCTGGTAAGCTTTTAAGAATGACTGCACTGCACTCTTCAGTGAGAAACACTTTTTCAGTTTCTCTCCAATCCTTCTTATGACTTAAGATCTCTTTCATGAACTTAGCATAAGAAGGTATTTGCTCAAGTACCTCTGCAAACGGAATCTTTATTTCAAGAGTCCTTAGATAGTCTACAAAGCGGGCAAATTGCTTATCCTGTTCCGCTTGGTGGAGTTTCTGAGGATAAGGCATCTTGGCTTTATATTCTTCAACCTTAGTTGCTGCAGGTTTATTCCTTACAGAGGTGGTTGGAGAAGCCTTTTTAGAGGGATTACTATCAGCACTCTCAGGTGTCTGATTCCCCATTGGCGTTTGAACGCCAGGATTGGGTGAAGAATGGGCGTTTAACGCCAACTTTTCCCCCTTTTCTGGCGTTTGAACGCCAAAATTGGGCAGGGAATGCGCGTTTAACGCTAGCTTTTCTCCCCTTTCTGGCGTTTGAACGCCAAGAGTATTCCTCTCTGGGCTCTTACTGTCCTCAGAGGGATTTTGGACAGTGGTTTGGTTATCCTCTGTCAATTGTTCCTTTATTGGCTTTTTGCTACTTTGAACAGTGTTATTCAATGTCTTCCCACTCCTCAGTTGAACTGCTTGGCATTCTTCTGTTATCTGTTTAGATAACTGTTGTTTTGCCTGATTCAACTGTGATTCTATGTTCTTGTTAGCAATTTTAGTTTCTTGGAGCATCTCTTTAAATTCTGCTAACTGTTTTGTCATCAGGTGTAATTGCTGATTAAGCTCAACCATCTGCTCTTGAGGATTAGGATCAGTGGCTACTGCCATAACTTCTTCTTTTGTAGAGGACTCATTGCTAGAGTACAGATGTTGATTTCTAGCAACAGTATCTATAAGCTCTTGAGCCTCTTCAATCGTCTTCCTCATATGTATAGATCCACCAGCTGAGTGGTCTAGAGACATCTGAGCTTTTTCTGTAAGCCCATAGTAGAAGATGTCTAACTGTATCCACTCTGAAAATATTTTAGAGGGGCATTTTCTTAGCATACCTCTATACCTCTCCCAGGCATTATAAAGGGATTCATTATCCTCTTGTTTAAAGCCTTGGATGTCCAGCCTTAGCTGTGTCATCCTTTTTGGAGGGTAAAATTGATTCAGGAATTTATCTGATAACTGTTTCCATGTCTTTATGCTTGCTGTAGGTTGGCTATTCAACCACCTCTTAGCTTGATCTTTTACAGCAAATGAAAACAGTAATAGTCTGTAGACATCCTGATCCACCTCTTTATCACGTACTGTGTCAGCAATTTGTAAGAATTGTGCCAGAAACTCAGTAGGTTCTTCCTGTGGAAGACCCGGAATACTGGCAATTTTGCTGCACCATGATAATGAGTTGAGGATTTAGCTCAAAGCTGCTTGCTTTAATGGGAGGTATACAGATGCTACTCCCATATGCAGCTGTAATGGGGTTAGCATATGACCCCAGAGTCCTTCTGGACTGCTCAATTCCACTTAGATCCATGATGGAGAAAGGGAGATGATGCGGATATTATTATTTTTTTATTTTTTTATTTATTTTTTTTTATTAAAAGTGACCGAAAGAAAAAAATAAAATAAAATAAATGGAAAATAAATAAAATTTCGAAAACTGAAAGAAAATAAGATCAAAGCAAATTGAAAACTAAATCAATTAGTTAATTAAAAAGATTTTGGAATTAGCAATTAAAAAGATATGATTGAAAATATGATTGCAATTAAAAAGATTTGATTTTTGAAAAAGATTTGAAAAGATCAATTTTTGAGATTAGAATTTTGACTTGACTAAAAAAAGATATGATTTTGAAAATCTTTGACTAAATTAATGCAAAATTTCGAAAATTATGAGTAAAATAAGGAAAGGATATTTTTTTGATTTTTAAATTTTAATGAGGAAAGAGAAAAACAACAAAAGACACTAAACTTAAAAATTTTAGATCAAAACAAAGAGAACAAACAAGAAAACTTTGAATGTCAAGATGAACACCAAGAACACTTTGAAGGTCAAGATGAACACCAAGAACAAATTTTAAAAAAAATTTTAAGTGAATAAAAGCACAAAAGACACCAAACTTAAAATTTTTAGAAAATCAAACACAAATTTTCGAAAACTTAAAGGAAAACACAAGGAAGACACCAATCTTAAAATATGAAACTAAAATCAAATAAAAGACTCTAAACCAACAAAAATAAAACAGTCCTAATCTAAGCAACAAGATAGACCGTCAGTTGTCCAAACTCGAACAATCCCCGGCAACGGCGCCAAAAACTTGGTGCACGAAATTGCAATCACACTTTCGCAATCCCGCACAACTAACCAGCAAGTGCACTGGGTCGTCCAAGTAATACCTTACGTGAGTAAGGGTCGATCCCACGAAGATTGTCGGCTTGAAGCAAGCTATGGTTATCTTGTAACTTTTAGTCAGGATATCAAAAATTATCAGGATTGATTGTGAAAAGCAAAAGAACATGAAATAAGTACTTGTTTAGCAGTAATGGAGAATAGGTTGAGGTTTTGGAAATGCTCTGTCTTCTGAACCTCTGCTTTCCTACTGTCTTCTTCTTCAAACACGCAAGGCTCCTTCCATGGCAAGCTGTATGTAGGGTTTCACCGTTGTCAATGGCTACCTCCCATCCTCTCAGTGAAAATGTTCAACGCGCTCTGTCACAGCACGGTTAATCATCTGTCGGTTCTCAATCGGGTTGGAATAGAATCTAGTGATTCTTTTGCGTCTGTCACTAACGCCCAGCCCTCAGGAGTTTGAAGCTCGTCACAGTCATTCAATCCTTGAATCCTACTCAGAATACCACAGACAAGGTTTAGACCTTCCGGATTCTCTTGAATGCCGCCATCAATTCTAGCTTATACCACGAAGATTCCGATTAAAGAATCAAAGAGATATCTACTCAATCTAAGGTAGAACGGAGGTGGTTGTCAGGCACGCGTTCATAGTTGAGAATGATGATGAGTGTCACGGATCATCACATTCATCAGGTTTAAGAACAAGTGATATCTTAGAATGGAAGCAAGCATGATTGAATGAAAAACAGTAGTAATTGCATTAATCCATCAAGACACAACAGAGCTCCTCACCCGCAACCATGGGGTTTAGAGACTCATGCTGTAGAAGATACAATGAGAAACGTGTAAAGTGTCATGAGGTGAAGATACAATGTCAAAAGATCCTATTAATAGTGAACTAGTGACCTAGGGTATACAGAAATGAGTAAATGACGTAAAAATCCACTTTCGGGGTCCACTTGGTGTGTGCTTGGGCTGAGCATTGAAGCTTTCATGTGTAGAGACTTTTTCTGGAGTTAAACGCCAGCTTTTATGCCAGTTTGGGCGTTTAACTCCAATTTTTGTGCCAGTTCCGGCGTTAAACGCCGGGAATTCTGAAGCTGATTTGTAACGCCGGTTTGGGCCATCAAATCTCGGCCAAAGTATGGACTATTATATATTTCTGGAAAGCCCAGTATGTCTACTTTCCAACGCAATTGAGAGCGCGCCAATTGGGCCTCTGTAGCTCCAGAAAATCCACTTCGAGTACAGGAAGGTCAGAATCCAACAGCATCTGCAGTCCTTTTCAGCCTCTGAATCAGATTTTTGCTCAGGTCCCTCAATTTCAGCCAAAAAATACCTGAAATCACAGAAAAATACACAAACTCATAGTAAAGCCCAGAAAAGTGAATTTTAAATAAAAACTAATAAAAACATACTAAAAACTAACTAAAATATACTAAAAACATACTAAAAATAGTGCCAAAAAGCGTATAAATTATCCGCTCATCAGCTTCAAACTTGGTTTTAAGAATGTTACAGGTAATGCTTCCTTTAATAAATTGGCACATATTAAGGGGGAGCTATGTAACAGAAGGAAAGGGAGAGGTTTCCAAACCTTCAAAGGGAGTACTCTTAATCCTTAATCCTTTCAATTCAATTTTTTAATAAGGATTGTCATCAAGGGAGAGATTGATGAGTTTGGAAAACTCTAAAATTATTTTGATGATGATTAAACATTATAAATTACAAAATTATTAAATTGAACTTTAATTAACAAATAGTTGTTTAATAATTTTGTTATTGTGCAAATTTATGTTGGGTAAAAAATCACATCAAGCCCAATGTAATATTCAGCCTGGTACAAATATTCTATATGACACGAGGTTGAAATATTTTATTTGATTAGCAAGATAATTGGGTCAGGAAAACCAATTTGATGCCCAACAATGTGGTTGGTCCAAAATCAAAAGAAAAGGGAAATAGAGCATGATGTTTTGATCACCCATTTACCTTAGTGAAATCCAAATGTTAATTGAATTAAAAGCATGCCTTCCACGGATGCCTTTCTCAATGAGTGATGGATTTCAAATTCTTTTAACTTGGTTTAATTGCCTTGGTAACATGAGAGAAAAAACTTACTTTGATTTGATTGCTATCATTACTTTCACACATTACTAAGCTTGGGATTTTGGAAAGTGGAAACTTAATTCATTTTAATATTGACAAACCCCATTTGTAGGATTTATCTTGTATTGATTTTAGGGGATTTTATCACCTTTCACCCACATTTATTCAATGAAATAGCATGGTTTTGTATATTCTCCTTTAATTGTGCTTAAGAGTGAAAACATGCTTTTTAGGTCTTAAAATAGCCAAATGTAATTTACCTTGATTCCATTAGATGCCTTGATATGTTTGTTAAGTGATTTCAGATTTAGGAGGCAAAGATTGGATCAAGGGAATGAAGAAAAAGCATGTAAAGTTGGAGAACTCATGAAGAAATGAAAGAACCGGAAAGCTGTCAAATATCTTTCTTCAAATTCATTTGATAGCTTTTTCACTCTTCTCTCTCTTCTCTCTTTAATTTTGGTCTTGTCACGGGAAAGAAGAAGAAGGAAGCCATCAGAGGTAAGGTATAACAGCAGTGAAGCTATGGACAAGCAAGAGGCCAAGGTGATGATGGCTCTTGCAAAAGGAAGATCTACAGTATGGCGTGGCTGAGATCTTTGCCACTTATGGTAAGATGTGGTGAAGAAGTCTCAAGATCACCATGCCTAAAATGGTGGAAGATCTAACTCGGTCAGAGAAGAAGATCCCTTGGGTATGACTCGTCTCTACTTTTGATCAACCATCACAAAAGGTAGCTACTGTAGCTACATGAAGGAAGAAGCAGAAGTGAAGCAGATGAAGCTGTCAAGCATCAAGGACTCATCAAGGGTTAGGAATTCTTCTTGGAGATCAAGTCAAGATGGAATGCCCAGATTGATGAAGCTTGGTGAGAAGGGGTGAGGCAGAGGTAATTGCATGTTGGTTTTTTTGCATTCGGTTCCCTCTCTCCTCTCTTTGGCCGAACCGGATTTGATGATTGAAGAAGAAGAAGTTGGCTCGGTTCAACTGTTTCAACCTTGGAGGCTTCCCCTTCTATAATAAGGGTGAACAGCCAAGACTTGAGACAAGGAGAAAAAAGCACAGAGTTCTCATAGCTACCCAAGCTAACAGAAGTTCTTCTCCTTCAATGTTTTCATTTTGTGTTTTCTTTAAATTTTGTCTGTCTTGAGTCTCATGGTGAAAAAGGCAAACAGTGCGAGGTTTGTAAAAAAAGCTAGTGAGCGGAAAAAGGTAGAGTGTACAAAATTAAAGAAAAAGCCATAGATGTCCTAGAGGTCCTTTGTACATCTGTGTTGTGTATCATGATTCTGTGAAAATCCCCTTGCATGTTGTGTTAGCACTTAGCAGTTGAAAGTTTGGTAGGTGACCAAGTCAAGTTCGGGATTGGAGATAGATTCTGGACTTGTCTCGGATAGGAAGGGTAGTTCCTAGGGAGAATTGGTGTCTATAATCTGCAAGATTATAGTGAAATTCCATCATTGTTGTGATGGAGACTAAATGTAGGCTGCATTGCACTTAGCAACTGAACCAGGATACTTCTTGGTGTAATACTCTCTCTCCTCTACTCCATTTATGTTTCTGCTGCATAGGAGACAAAACTGAAAAATATCTCTTGCCTGGTTACGAGACAAAAATAAAATGTCTCTTGGCTAGGTTCGAGACAAAAAGCAAAAATATCTCCTCAAAGCACTCTAAAAGACAGCAAGTGTTACTAAGCAAAAATGGGCTAAGATTCAACCCCCCTTCTCTTATCCACTGATTACCATCATCATCATTGTAGATATACCAAATTAGTGACTCACTTTGCATTAAGTGATTCATTTACTAGTCTTTTTTTATAAAATCAAAATTTCAGTATCTTTAAATGCATTAATTTTAATTCTATTTTTTCACATGTTGTTTAAATACAAGTGCTTTTATAAATTATTTTTTCTCTTGTAGGTACCCTTAACCGCCGTCTTGGAGCTGACGTGAAGGCATTTCAACCATTCTCAATACCATCTTTGACCGCCTAGACAAAAGAGGTCAGAGATAATAGTGAGAGTATTTGAAGTGTCTTTAATCTAGCCCATTTACACACAACAGGAATCATGTATTTCATAAAAACCAAAAAATGTGTATTTTGATTCTTGTTTTCTTGCTTAAAACATGTGTTTTTAGATAAAAAAATATCTAATTATTCATATAATTCTTTTTTTATAATAAGTTAATAACAATTTTATGTATTACAAAATTTATCAATATTACATTATTATAGAAAAATTATATGATTAAAATTAAAATCTTAAAAAATTTTATAAAAGCACTTGTATTTAAATGATATGTGAAAAAATAGAATTGAAATTAGTGCGTCCAAAGATATTGAGAATTTTGAATTTTAAAAAAAGGAAAAATAGACAAAAGTACACTCGAATTTTCACACGGTGGACAGATTTATTCCTCAATTTTTTAACGAGTCATTTGCACACACGAATATAAAACTTTGTTGTCAATTCTACCCTTCTACGGCCTGAGTAATTTTTCGGTGGTGGTGGAGGCCAGGTGGCACGGTATTGTGTGATGTGGCCAATTTGAGGTGACACAATGGAAAATAGAATTATTACATTATTAAATTTATTGAAATAAATATAAGAAAAGGACACAATGGAACCACTATTCATCCTCTTCCTTCTCCAATTCCTTCGAATCCTAAGAACCCTAACACAGGGTGGAAAAACATTATTCCTTCATTCTCTTCCTCTTTACATCTTCTTCCTATCTACCTGATGAGCGGATAATTTATACGCTTTTTGGCATTGTTTAGTAAGTTTAAGCTACTTTTAGGGATGTTTTCATTAGTTTTTATGTTAAATTCACATTTCTGGACTTTACTATGAGTTTGTGTGTTTTTCTGTGATTTCAAGTAATTTCTGGCTGAAATTGAGGGACTTGAGCAAAACTCTGAAAAAGGCTGACAAAAGGACTGCTGATGCTGTTGGAATCTGACCTCCCTGCACTCGAAATGGATTTTCTGGAGCTACAGAACTCCAATTAGCGCGCTCTCAACGGCGTTGGAAAGTAGACATCCAGAGCTTTCCAGCAATATATAATAGTCCATACTTCATTCGGAAATTGACGACGTAACTTGGCGTTGAACGCCAAGTACATGCTGCTGTCTGGAGTTAAACGCCAGAAAAACGTCATGATCCGGAGTTGAACGCCCAAAACACGTCATAACTTGGAGTTCAACTCCAAGAAAAGCCTCAGCTCATGGATAGATCAAGCTCAGCCCAAGCATACACCAAGTGGGCCCCGGAAGTGGATTTATGCATCAATTACTTACTCATGTAAACCCTAGGAGCTAGTTTATTATAAATAGAACTTTTTACTATCATATTATCATCCTGGATTGTATTTTGAATCCTGTGATCACGTTTTGGAGGCTGGTCATTCGGCCATGCCTGAACCTTTCACTTATGTATTTTCAACGGTGGAGTTTCTGCACACCATAGATTAAGGGTGTGGAGCTCTGCTGTACCTCAAGTTTCAATACAATTATTATTACTTTCTATTCAATTCTCTCTTATTCTTATTCCAAGATATACGTTGCACAACACTTTGATGAATGTGATGATCCGTGACACTCATCATCATTCTCACCTATGAACGCACGTGACTGACAACCACTTCCGTTCTACCTTAGGCCGGGCGCATATCTCTTAGATTCCCCAACAGAATCTTCGTGGTATAAGCTAGATAGATGGCGGCATTCATGAGAATCTGGAAAGTCTAACCTTGTCTGTGGTATTCCGAGTAGGATCCTGGGAATCCGGAAAGTCTAACCTTGTCTGTGGTATTCCGAGTAGGATTCCGGTATTGAATGACTGTGACGAGCTTCAAACTCCTGAAGGCTAGGCGTTAGTGACAGACGCAAAAGAATCAATGGATTCTATTCCAACCTGATTGAGAACCGACAGATGATTAGCCGTGCTGTGACAGAGCATTTGGACCATTTTCACTGAGAGGATGGGATGTAGCTATCAACCAAGGGTGATGCCTCCAGACGATTAGCCGTGCAGTGACAGCGCATAGGACCATTTTTCCGAGAGGATTGAAAGTAGCCATTGATGATGGTGATGCCCTACATACAGCTTGCCATGGAAAGGAGTAAGAAGGATTGGATGAAAGCAATGAGAAAGTAGAGATTCAAGAGGAGCACAGCATCTCCATACACCTATCTGAAATTCCCACTATTGACTTACATAAGTATTTCTATCCCTTTTATTTTCTTTTTTATTATTAATATTCGAAAATCCATAAACCAATTTAATCTGCCTAACTGAGATTTACAAGGTGACCATAGCTTGCTTCATACCAACAATCTCTGTGGGATCGACCCTTACTCACGTAAGCTTTACTACTTGGACGACCCAGTACACTTGCTGGTTAGTTGAACGGAGTTGTGAATTCAAATAGAGCCAATTATTAAATTTCATACAAGTACAAAGACAATGGATCACAATTTCGTCCACCAAGTTTTTGGCGCCGTTGCTGGGGATTGTTCGAGTATGGACAACTGACGGTTCATCTTGTTGCTCAGATTAGGTAATTTTCTTTTCAAAAATCTTTTTTTTTCAAAATTTTTCTTTTCTTTTTCGTTTTTCTAATAATATTTTTCAAAAAAAAAATAATAAAAATCCAAAAAAATTAGAAAATCATAAAAATAAAAAATATTTTGTGTTTCTTGTTTGAGTCTTGTGTCAAGTCATAAGTTTGGTGTCAATTGCATGTTCATCTTTTTCTTGCATAAAATTTTCGAAAAATTCATGCATTCATAGTGTTCATCATGATCTTCAAGTTGTTCTTGATGAACTTTCTTGTTTGATCTTCATATTTTCTTGTTTTGTGTTGTATGGTGTTTTTCATATGCATTCTTGTATTCATAGAGTCTAAACATGAAAAATTTCTAAGTTTGGTGTCTTGCATGTTTTCTTTTCTTGAAAATTTTTCAAAAATATGTTCTTGATGTTCATCATGATCTTCAAAGTGTTCTTGGTGTTCATCTTGACATTCATAGTGTTCTTGCATGCATCATGTGTTTTGATCCAAAATTTTCATGTATTGAGTATTTTTAGTGTTTTTCTCTCTCATCAAAAAAAAAATTCAAAAATCAAAAAAATATCTTATCTTTTTAAATCTTATCTTTTTAAAATCTTTTTCAAAAATCATATCTTTTCCATTTTTTCATCATTTTCGAAAATTTCAAAAATCTTTTTCAAAATATTTTCAAAATCTTTTTCTTATCTTTACATCATATTTTCGAAAATATGCTAACAATTAATGTGATTGATTCAAAAATTTTAAGTTTGTTACTTTCTTGTTAAGAAAGGTTCAATCTTTAAATTCTAGAATCTTATCTTGTAGTTTCTTGTTAGTTAAGTCATTTTAAAAATTAAATCTTTTTCAAAATATCTTTCTCTTAAAATTTTATCTTATCTTTTTATCTTATCCTTTTCAAAATTTTATCTTTTTCAAAATTTGATTTCAAAATATCTTATCTAACTTCTTATCTTCTTAAATTTTGATATCATAATCTTTTTCAATCAATTAACTAACTTTTTGTTTGTTTCTTATCTTTTTCAAAACCACCTAACTACTTTTTTCTCTCTAATTTTCGAAAATATCTCACCCCTTTTTCAAAAATTCTTTTTAATTAATTAATTGTTTCAAATTTTAATTTTAATTTTCGAAAATTACTAACCCCTTTTTCAAAATTATTTTCGAAATTTCTCCTCTCTCTTCTTATTCTATTTAATTATTTAATTACTAACATTTCTCTTCACCTCTCTTCATCCAAAAATCCGAATCCATTCTTCTTCATTCTTCTACCCTCTTCTTTTTCTACTAACATAAAGGAATCTCTATACTGTGACATAGAGGATTCCTCTTCTTTTCTTGTTTTCTTCTCTTTCATATGAGCAGGAACAGGGAAAAAGGCACTCTTGTTGAAATTGATCCAGAACCTGAAAGGACTCTGAAGAGAAAATTAAGAGAAACTAAATTACAACAATCCAGAAACAACCTTTCAGAAATTTTCGAACAAGAGAAGGAGATGGCGGCCAAAAATAATAATAATGCAAGGAGAATGCTTGGTGACTTCACAAAGCCAACGTCCAAGTTTGATGGAAGAAGCATCTCCATTCCTGCCATTGGAGCCAACAACTTTGAGCTGAAGCCTCAGCTAGTTGCCTTAATGCAACAAAACAGCAAGTTTTATGGACTTCCATCTGAAGATCCTTATCAGTTTCTAACTGAGTTCTTGCAGATCTGTGAGACTGTAAAGACGAATGGAGTTGATCCTGAAGTCTACAGACTCATGCTTTTCCCTTTTGCTATAAGAGACAGAGCTAGAATATGGTTGGATTCACAACCTAAGGATAGCCTGGACTCCTGGGATAAGCTGGTCACAGTCTTCTTGGATAAATTCTTTCCTCCTCAAAAGCTGAGCAAGCTGAGAGTGGATGTTCAAACCTTCAAACAAAAAGATGGTGAATCCCTCTATGAAGCTTGGGAAAGATACAAGCAGCTGACCAAAAGATGTCCATCTGACATGTTTTCAGAATTGACCATATTAGATATATTCTATTATGGTCTCTCTGAATTTTCGAAAATGTCATTGGACCATTCTGCAGGTGGATCTAATCACCTAAAGAAAACGCCTGAAGAGGCTCAAGAACTCATTGATATGGTTGCAAACAACCAATTCATGTACACCTCTGAGAGGAATTCCGTGAATAATGGGATACCTCAGAAGAAAGGAGTTCTTGAAATTGATGCTCTGAATGCCATATTGGCTCAGAACAAAGTGTTGACTCAACAGGTCAACATGATCTCTCAAAATCTGAATGGACGGCAACATGCATCCAACAGTACTAGAGAGGCAGCTTCTGAAGAAGCTTATGATCCTGAGAACCCTGCCATGGCAGAGGTTAATTACATGGGTGAACCTTATGGAAACACCTATAATTCATCATGGAGAAATCATCCAAATTTCTCATGGAAGGATCAACAAAAGCCTCAACAAGGCTTTAACAATGGTGGACGCAATAGGCTGAGCAATAGCAAGCCATATCCATCATCTTCTCAGCAACAGACAGAGAATTCTGAACAAAACACCTCTAATTTAGCCAATCTAGTATCTGATCTGTCAAAGGCCACTTTCAGTTTCATGAGTGAAACAAGATCCTCCATTAGAAATCTGGAGGCACAAGTGGGCCAGCTGAGTAAGAAAGTCATCGAAACTCCTCCCAGTATTCTCCCAAGCAATACAGAAGAGAATCCAAAAGGAGAGTGCAAAGCCATTGACATAGTCAATATGGCCGAATGCACAAGGGAGGAGGAGGACGAAAATCCTAGTGAGGAAGACTTCCTGGGACGTCTCTCAGGCAAGAAGGAGTTTCCTATTAAGGATCCTGATGAGCGGATAATTTATACGCTTTTTGGCATTGTTTTTAGTATGTTTTCAGTAGGATTTAGTTAGTTTTTAGTATATTTTTATTAGTTTTTAGTTAAAATTCACTTTTCTGGACTTTACTATGAGTTTGTGTGTTTTTCTGTGATTTCAGGTATTTTCTGGCTGAAATTGAGGGACCTGAGCAAAAATCTGATTCAGAGACTGAAAAGGACTGCAGATGCTGTTGGATTCTGACCTCCCTGCACTTGAAGTGGATTTTCTGGAGCTACAGAAGCCCAATTGGCGCGCTCGCAACGGCGTTGGAAAGTAGACATTCTGGGCTTTCCAGCAATATATGATAGTGCATACTTTTCCCAAGATTTGATGGCCCAAACCGGCGTTCAAAGTCACCCTCAGAATTCCCAGCGTTAAACGCCGGAACTGGCACCAAAGTGGGAGTTAAACGCCCAAACTGGCACAAAAGCTGGCGTTTAACTCCAAGAAGAGTCTCTACACGAAAATGCTTCAATGCTCAGCCCAAGCATACACCAAGTGGGCCTGGAAGTGGATTTTTATGTCTTTTACTCATCTTTGTAATTCTTAAGCTACTAGTTCCCTATAAATAGAACTCTTTACTATTGTATTTTTCATCTTGGTTCTTCTGGTTCCCTCTCTGGGGCCGAAACCAATGATCACTTTTGTTCTTATGTATTTTCAACGGTGGAGTTTCTACACACCATAGATTAAGATGTGGAGTTCTGCTGTACCTCGAGTATTAATGCAATTACTATTGTTTTTCTATTCAATTCAGCTTGTTCTTGTTCCAAGATATCACTTGCTCTTCAACTTGATGAATGTGATGATTTGTGACACTCATCATCATTCTCACCTATGAACGTGTGACTGACAACCACCTCCGTTCTACCTTAGATTGGGTGAATATCTCTTGGATTCCTGATACACGACGCATGGTTGATCGCCTGACAACCGAGCGCTCGCCTGACAATCGAGCCAGCCATTCCGTGAGATCAGAGTTTTCGTGGTATAAGCTAGAATTGATGGCGGCATTCAAGAGAATCCGGAAGGTCTAAACCTTGTCTGTGGTATTCTGAGTAGGATTCGATGATTGAATGACTGTGACGTGCTTCAAGATTGTGGGGCGTTAGTGACAGACGCAAAAGAATCACTGGATTCTATTCCGACATGATCGAGAACCGACAGCTGGATAGCCGTGCCATGACAGGGTGCGTTGAACATTTCCACTGAGAGGATGGGAGGTAGCCACTGACAACGGTGAAACCCTTGCATACAGCTTGCCATGGAAAGGAGTAAGAAGGATTGGATGAAGACAGTAGGAAAGCAGAGAGACGGAAGGGAAAAAGCATCTTCATACGCTTATCTGAAGTTCTCACCAATGAATTACATAAGTATCTCTATCTTTATCTTTATGTTTTATTCATCATCTATACCCATTTGAGTCTGCCTGACTAAGATTTACAAGGTGACCATAGCTTGCTTCATACCAACAATATCTGTGGGATCGACCCTTACTCGCGTAAGGTTTATTACTTGGACGACCCAGTACACTTGCTGGTTAGTAGTGCGAAGTTGTGATAAAGAGTTGAGATTGCAATTGTGTGTACCATGTTGATGGCGCCATTGATGATCACAATTTCGTGCACCAAGTTTTTGGCGTCGTTGCCGGTGATTGTTTCGAGTATGGACAACTGACGGTTCATCTTGTTGCTTAGATTAGGTATTTTTCAGAGTTCTTAAGAATGAATTCTAGTGTTTCAAGGTGATGATCTTATCATCACCAAAGCTGATTGATTCTCATTAATTTAGCTCTTGAATGCAATGTCCTACTGAAGCTTGGCTATCCATGTCTAATTCCTTTAGACTGAAGATTTAGACTAACATTGCATGATTCCTGGAATTCTCATTAAAAATTTTGATACCTTTATTTTCTTTGCCACTTAATTTTCGAAAAAATAAAAAAAAATTACAAAATCATAAAAACCAAAAATATTTTATGTTTCTTGTTTGAGTCCAGTATCTAATTTTAAGTTTGGTGTCTTGCATGCATTGTTTATTTGATCTTGGTTCTATTTTTAAGTCAATAATACAGGGAACTGAAGATTCAGTACATGCAGCAGAGGAATTATGCAGAAAAAGCTGGGCGTTCAAAACGCCCAGTGAAGAAGGAAAAACTGGCGTTTAAATGCCAGCCAGGGTGCCTGGCTGGGCGTTTAACGCCCAAAAGGGTAGAGCTTTGGGCGTTAAACGCCAGAATGTGCACCATTCTGGGTGTTTAACGCCAGGATGGCACAAGAGGGAAGATTCTGTTTTTAATTCAGATTTTTTTCAAGTTTTCAAAGTTTTTCAAAATCAAATCTTTTTCAAATCATATCTTTTCAATCAAATCTTTTTCAAAAACAATTTCTTTCCTTTTTCAAAAATACTTGCTATCAATTAATGATTTGATTCAACATTTCAAGTATGTTGCCTTTTCTGTTGAGAGAGGTTTAATGTTTGAATCATATCTTTTCTTGTTAGGCAAGTCATTATTTTTTTAAAAAAATCAAATCTTTTTACAAGTGTTTTTCAAATCATATCTTTTCAATCATATTTTTTAAAAACCATAAGTTTTCAATCATATCTTTTTTATTTCTAATTTCAAAATCTTTTTCAAAAATCACTTGATTTCTTTTCCACTCCTGGTTTTCGAAAATCAATTAGTGTTTTTCAAAATGTTTTTAAAATCTTTTACTTAATTTTCGAAAATTTCTTCCCCTCTTCTCACATCCTTCTATTTATGGAGTAACACTCCTCCTCAATGCACAATTCGAACTCTATCTCACTAAGTTCGAACTCTTCTACCTCTTCCTTCTATTTTTCTTTTCCTCTGACACCTCAAGGAATCTCTATACTGTGACATAGAGGATTCCACATTTTCTTGTTCTCTTCTCTTTCATATGAGCAGGAGCAAAGACAAAAGCATTCTTGTTGAGGCTGACCCTGAACCTGAAAGGACCTTGAAGCGAAAGCTAAGAGAAGCTAAGGCACAACTCTCTGTAGAGGACCTAACAGAAATCTTCAGAGAAGAAGAAGACATGGCAGCCGAAAACAACAACAATGCCAATAATGCAAGGAAGGTGCTGGGTGACTTTACTGCACCTACTCCCGACTTCTATGGGAGAAGCATCTCTATCCCTGCCATTGGAGCAAACAACTTTGAGCTTAAGCCTCAATTAGTTTCTCTAATGCAACAGAATTGCAAGTTCCATGGACTTCCATTGGAAGATCCTCATCAGTTTTTGGCTGAGTTCTTGCAAATCTGTGACACTGTCAAGACTAATGGGGTTGACCCTGAGGTCTACAGACTTATGCTATTCCCTTTTGCTGTAAGAGGCAGAGCTAGAATATGGTTGGACTTACAACCTAAAGACAGCCTGAACTCTTGGGAAAAGCTAGTCAATGCCTTCTTGGCAAAGTTCTTTCCACCTCAAAAATTGAGTAAGCTTAGAGTGGAAGTCCAAACCTTCAGACAGAAGGAAGGTGAATCCCTCTATGAAGCTTGGGAAAGATACAAACAATTAATCAGAAAGTGTCCCTCTGACATGCTTTCTGAATGGAGCATCATAGGTATTTTCTATGATGGTCTGTCTGAACTGTCCAAGATGTCTTTGGATAGCTCTGCTGGAGGATCTCTTCATCTGAAGAAGACGCCTACAGAAGCTCAAGAGCTCATTGAAATGGTTGCAAATAACCAATTCATGTACACTTCTGAAAGGAATCCTGTGAACAATGGGACAAATCAGAAAAAAGGAGCTCTTGAGATTGATACTCTGAATGCCATACTGGCTCAGAACAAGATATTGACTCAGCAAGTCAATTTGATTTCTCAAAGTCTGTCTGGAATGCAAGCTGCACCAGGCAGTACTAAAGATGCTTCATCTGAAGAAGAAGCTTATGATCCTGAGAACCCTTCAATGGAAGAGGTGAATTACATGGTAGAACCCTATGGAAACACCTATAATTCTTCATAGAGAAATCATCCAAATCTCTCATGGAAGGATCAACAGAGACCTCAACAAGGTTTCAACAACAACAAAGGTGGAAGAAACAGGTTTAGCAATGGCAAGCCTTTTCCATCATCTTCTCGGCAACAGACAGAGAATTCTAAGCAGAGCCACTCTAACTTAGCAACCATGGTCTCTGATCTAATCAAAACCACTCAAAGTTTCATGACTGAAACAAGGTCCTTCATTAGGAATCTGGAGGCACAAGTGGGACAGCTGAGCAAGAAAATTACTGAACTCCCTCCTAGCACTCTTCCAAGCAATACAGAAGAAAATCCAAAAGGAGAGTGCAAAGCCATCAACATGGCCGAATTTGGAGAGGAGGGAGAGGCAGTGAACGCCACTGAGGAAGACCTCAATGGACGTCCACTGGCCTCCAATGAGTTCCCTAATGAGGAACCATGGGAATCTGAGGCTCAAAATGAGACCCTAGAGATCCCACTGGACTTACCTTTGCCATTCATAAGCTCTGATGAGTATTCTTCCTCTGAAGAGGATGAGTATGTCACTGAAGAGCAAGTTGCTAAATACCTTGGAACAATCATGAAGCTAAATGACAAGTTATTTGGTAATGAGACTTGGGAGGATGAACCCCCTTTGCTCACCAAAGAACTGGATGACTTGTCTAGGCAGAAATTACCTCAAAAGAGACAAGATCTTGGGAAGTTTTCAATACCTTGTACCATAGGCACCATGACCTTCAAGAAGGCTCTGTGTGACTTAGGGTCAAGTATAAACCTCATGCCTCTCTCTGTAATGGAGAAGCTAGGGATCTTTGAGGTACAAGCTGCAAGAATCTCACTAGAGATGGCAGACAATTCAAGGAAACAAGCTTATGGACTTGTAGAGGATGTTTTGGTGAAGATTGAAGACCATTACATCCCTGCTGATTTCATAGTCCTAGAGACTGGGAAGTGCATGGATGAATCCATCATCCTTGGCAGACCCTTCCTAGCCACAGCAAAGGCTGTGATTGATGTTGATAGAGGTGAACTGATCATTCAAGTGAATGAAGAATCCTTTGTGTTTAAGGCTCAAGGATATCCCTCTGTCACCATGGAGAGGAAGCATGAAGAGCTTCTCTCAAAACAGAGTCAAACAGAGCCCCCACAGTCAAACTCTAAGTTTGGTGTTGGGAGGCCACAACCAAACTCTAAGTTTGGTGTTGAACCCCCACATTCAAACTCTAAGTTTGGTGTTGGGAGGTTCCAACATTGCTCTGAGTATCTGTAAGGCTCCATGAGAGCCCTCTGTCAAGCTACTGACATTAAAGAAGCGCTTGTTGGGAGGCAACCCAATGTTATATTTCATCTATTTTTCTTTGTTATTTTATGTTTTCTGTAGGTTGATGATCATGAGAAGTCACAAAATCAATTGAAAAAGCAAAAACAGAATGAAAAACAGGAAGAAAAACAGCACACCCTGGAGGAAGATCCTGCTGGCGTTTAAACGCCAGTAAGGGTAGCAGTTGGGCGTTTAACGCCCAGTCTGGCACCATTCTGGGCGTTTAACGCCAGAAAGGAGCACCAGACTGGCGTTAAACGCCAGGAAAGGGCAAGAAGCTGGCGTTAAACGCCAGAAATGGGAACCAGCCCGGCGTTTAACGCCAGAATTGGCATGAAGTGCATTTTTTGCACGCCACTTGGTGCAGGGTTGAATTTTTCTTGACACCTCTGGATCTGTGGACCCCACAGGATCCCCACCTACCCCACCACTCTCTCTCTTCTTCACCCATTCACCAACCACCTCAACCACTCTTCCCCAAAAACCCTTCACCTATCAAATCCCATCTTTCTCTTCACCACTCACATCCATCCTTCATAAAACCCCACCTACCCCACCATTCAAATTCAAACCACTTTCCCTCCCAAACCCACCCTTACATGACCGAACCCTACCCCTCTCTTCACCCCTATATAAACCCATCTTCACTCCTTCATTTTCACACACCCTAAACACTATTTTCCCCCCTTTTGGCCGAACCACAAAGCCACCTCCATCTCCTCCATTTCTTCTTCTACTCTCTTATTTCTTCTTTTGCTCGAGGACGAGCAAACCTTTTAAGTTTGGTGTGGTAAAAGCATTGCTTTTTGTTTTTCCATAACCATTTATGGCATCCAAGGCCGGAGAAACCTCTAGAAAGAGGAAAGGGAAGGCAAAAGCTTCCACCTCCGAGTCATGGGAGATGGAGAGATTCATCTCAAGGGTGCATCAAGACCACTTCTATGAAATTGTGGCCTTGAAGAAGGTGATCCCCGAGATCCCTTTCAAACTCAAAAAGGGTCAACTTTGATCAAAAGTTGGACCAAGTCCTCATAGACATCTGTGAAGAGGGCGCTCAATGGAAGAAAGAGGGAAGCCAGTGCAACTAAGAAGGCATGACCTCAAGCCCATCACTAAGAAAAGGATGGAGCAAACAAGAGATCTCACTCATCATGAAATCCCTGAGATGCCTCAAGGGATGCACTTTCCTCCACAAAACTATTGGGAGCAAATCAACACCTCCCTAGGAGAATTGAGTTCCAACATGGGACAACTAAGGGTGGAGCACCAAGAACATTCCATCCTCCTCCATGAAATTAGAGAAGATCAAAGAATCATGAGAGAGGAGCAACAAAGACAAGGAAGAGACATTGAGGAGCTCAAGCACTCCATAAGACCTTCAAGAAGAAGAACAAGCCGCCATCACTGAGGTGGACCCGTTCTTTAATCTCCTTGTTCTTTATTTTCCTGTTTTTCGAAATTTTCATGCTTATGTTTGTCTATGTTTGTGTCTTATGATCATTAGTGTCTTAGTGTCTATGCCTTAAAGTTATGAATGTTCTATGAATCCATCACCTTTCTTAAATGAAAAATGTTTTTATTTACAAAAGAACAAGAAGTACATGATTTCGAATTCATCCTTAAAACTAGCTTAATTATTTTGATGTGGTGACAATACTTTTTGTTCTCTGAATGTATGCTTGAACAATGCATATGTCTTTTGAATTTGTTGTTCATGAATGTTGAAATTGTTGGCTCTTGAAAGAATGATGAAAAAGGAGACATGTTACTGAGGATCTGAAAAATCATAAAAATGATTCTTGAAGCAAGAAAAAGCAATGAATACAAAAAAAAAGAGAACGGAAAAAAAAGAGAAAGAGAAAGGGAGAAAGAGAAAAAGAAAGAAAAAGAAAGAAATAAAGTTGTGATCCAAGGCAAAAAGAGTGTGCTTAAGAACCCTGGACACCTCTAATTGGGGACTCTAGCAAAGCTAAGTCACAATCTGAAAAGGTTCACCCAATTATGTGTCTGTGGCATGTATGTATCCGGTGGTAATACTGGAAGACAGAGTGCTTTGGGCCACGGCCAAGACTCAATAAGTAGTTGTGTTCAAGAATCATCATACTTAACTAGGAGAATCAATAATACTATCTGGATTATGAGTTCCTAAAGAAGCCAATCATTCTGAATTTCAAAGGATAAAGTGAGATGCCAAAACTGTTCGGAGGCAAAAAGCTACTAGTCCCGCTCATCTAATTTGGAGCTAAGTTCATTGATAATTTGGAGTCTATAGTATATTGTCTTCTTTTTATCTTATTTGATTTTCAGTTGCTTGGGGACAAGCAACAATTTAAGTTTGGTGTTGTGATGAGCGGATAATTTATATGCTTTTTGGCATTGTTTTTAGTATGTTTTCAGTAGGATTTAGTTAGTTTTTAGTATATTTTTATTAGTTTTTAGTTAAAATTCACTTTTCTGGACTTTACTATGAGTTTGTGTGTTTTTCTGTGATTTCAGGTATTTTCTGGCTGAAATTGAGGGACCTGAGCAAAAATCTGATTCAGAGACTGAAAAGGACTGCAGATGCTGTTGGATTCTGACCTCCCTGCACTTGAAGTGGATTTTCTGGAGCTATAGAAGCCCAATTGGCGCGCTCTCAACGGCGTTGGAAAGTAGACATTCTGGGATTTCCAGCAATATATGATAGTCCATACTTTGCCCAAGATTTGATGGCCCAAACTGGCGTTCAAAGTCACCCTTAGAATTCCCAGCGTTAAACGCCGGAACTGGCACCAAAGTGGGAGTTAAACGCCCAAACTGGCACAAAAGCTGGCATTTAACTCCAAGAAGAGTCTCTACACGAAAATGCTTCAATGCTCAGCCCAAGCATACACCAAGTGGGCCCGAAAGTGGATTTTTATGTCTTTTACTCATCTTTGTAATTCTTAAGCTACTAGTTCCCTATAAATAGAACCCTTTACTATTGTATTTTTCATCTTGGTTCTTCTGGTTCCCTCTCTGGGGCCGAAACCAATTATCACTTTTGTTCTTATGTATTTTCAACGGTGGAGCTTCTACACACCATAGATTAAGGTGTGGAGCTCTGCTGTACCTCGAGTATTAATGCAATTACTATTGTTCTTCTATTCAATTCAGCTTGTTCTTGTTCCAAGATATCACTTGCTCTTCAACTTGATGAATGTGATGATCCGTGACACTCATCATCATTCTCACCTATGAACGTGTGACTGACAACCACCTCCGTTCTACCTTAGATTGGGTGAATATCTCTTGGATTCTTGATACACGACGCATGGTTGATCGCCTGACAACCGAGCGCTCGCCTGACAATCAAGCCAGCCATTCCGTGAGATCAGAGTCTTCGTGGTATAAGCTAGAATTGATGGCGGCATTCAAGAGAATCCGGAAGGTCTAAACCTTGTCTGTGGTATTCTGAGTAGGATTCGATGATTGAATGACTGTGACGTGCTTCAAACTCGCGATTGTGGGGCGTTAGTGACAGACGCAAAAGAATCACTGGATTCTATTTCGACTTGATCGAGAACCGACAGCTGGATAGCCGTGCCGTGACAGGGTGCGTTGAACATTTCCACTGAGAGGATGGGAGGTAGCCACTGACAACGGTGAAACCCTTGCATACAGCTTGCCATGGAAAGGAGTAAGAAGGATTGGATGAAGACAGTAGGAAAACAGAGAGACGGAAGGGAAAAAGCATCTTCATACGCTTATCTGAAGTTCTCACCAATGAATTACATAAGTATCTTTATCTTTATCTTTATGTTTTATTCATCATCTATACCCATTTGAGTCTGCCTGACTAAGATTTACAAGGTGACCATAGCTTGCTTCATACCAACAATCTCTGTGGGATCGACCCTTACTCGCGTAAGGTTTATTACTTGGACGACCCAGTACACTTGCTGGTTAGTAGTGCGAAGTTGTGATAAAGAGTTGAGATTGCAATTGTGCGTACCATGTTGATGGCGCCATTGATGATCACAATTTCGTGCACCAGATCCAAAGGAATCTGAGACTCATACAGAGACCATAGAGATTCCATTAAATCTCCTTCTGCCATTCATGAGCTCTGAAGACTATTCATCCTCTGAAGAGGATGAAGATGTAACTGGAGAGCAAGTTGCTCAATATTTAGGAGCTATCATGAAGCTGAATGCCAAGTTATTTGGTAATGAGACTTGGGAAAGTGAACCTCCCTTGCTCATTAATGAACTGGATACTTGGATTCAGAAAATTCTACCTCAAAAGAAACAAAATCCTGGCAAGTTCTTAATACCTTGTACCATAGGCACCATGACCTTTGAAAAAGCTCTGTGTGATCTAGGGTCAGGGATAAATCTTATGCCACTCTCTGTAATGGAGAAGCTGGGGATCATTGAGGTACAACCTGCCTTGTTCTCATTACAATTGGCAGACAAGTCATTGAGACAAGCTTATGGAATAGTAGAGGACGTGCTAGTAAAGGTTGAAGGCCTTTACATCCCTGCTGATTTCATAATCTTAGACACTAGGAAGGAAGAGGATGATTGCATCATCCTTGGAAGACCTTTCCTAGCCACAGCAGGAGCTGTAATAGATGTCAACAGAGGTGAATTAGTCCTTCAATTGAATGGGGACTACCTTGTGTTCAAGGCACATGGCCATCCCTCTTTGACAAAAGAGAGTAAGCATGAAGAGCTTCTCTCAGTTCAGAGTCAAGAAGAGCCCACATAGTCAAACTCTAAGTTTGGTGTTGTGAGGCCACAACTAAACTCTAAGTTTGGTGTTAAGACCCCATATCCAAACTCTAAGTTTGGTGTTGGGACTATACAACATTGACCTGATCACCTTGTGGCTCCATGAGAGCCACTGTCAAGCTATTGACAATAAAGAAGCGCTTGTTGGGAGGCAACCCAATTTTATCTAATTTTTATTTTTATTTTTTATTATTGTTATTTTATGTTTTATTAGGTACATGATCATGAGGAGTCACGAAAAAATCATAAAAATTAAAAACAGAGTCAAAAACAGCAGAAAAAAATTCGCACCCTGGAGGACGCACAGGCTGGCGTTCAACGCCAGTAAGATGCATCTGGCCGGCGTTCAACGCCAGAACAGAGCATCATTCTGGCGCTGAACGCCAGAAACAAGCAACATTCTGGCGCTGAACGCCAGGAATGTGCCCAGAGAAGAAAAGCTGGCGCTGAACACCAGTAACAAGCATGAAACTGGCGTTCAACGCCAGAAACATGCTTTACATGGGCGTTGAACGCCCAGAATGTGCACCACACGGCGTTTAAATGCCAGAATGGTGTGCAAAGGCAATTTACATGCCTATTTGGTGCAGAGATGGAATTCCTTGACACCTCAGGATCTGTGGACCCCACAGGATCACCTCAGGATCTGTGGACCCCACAGGATCACCTCAGGATCTGTGGACCCCACAGGATCCCCACCTACCATATTCCCACATTACCTCCTAATCCTAGTTTCTGTGATTACTCTTCCCCATGTCACACTTCCCAACACCCTTCACCAATCACCTCAATTCCTCTTCCCAATCACCCCATTCACCACTCACATCCATCCACTCTTCCCCATAAACCCCACCTACCTTCAAAAATTCAAAAATATTTTCCCACCCATTCCCACCCTACATGGCTGAATACACACTACCCCCTCTCCCTATAAATACCCTTCCATCCTACTTCATTTTCACACAACACAACCCCTCTTCTCCCACTTGGCCGAACCTACATCTCTCCCTCTCTACCATATTTCTTCTTCTTCTTCTTCTCTTCTTTCTTCTATTGGTCGAGGGCGAGCAATATTTTAAGTTTGGTGTGGTAAAAGCATAAGCTTTTTGTTTTTCCATTACCATCAATGGCACCTAAGGCCGGAGAATCCTCTAGAAAAGGAAAAGGGAAGACAAAAGCTTCCACCTCCGAGTCATGGGAGATGGAAAGATTCATCTCCAAGAGCCATCAAGACCACTTCTATGATGTTGTGGCAAAGAAGAAGGTGATCCCTGAGGTCCCTTTCAAGCTCAAGAAAAATGAGTATCCGGAGATCCGACATGAAATCCGAAGAAGAGGTTGGGAAGTCCTAACCAACCCCATGCAACAAGTCGGAATCTTAATGGTTCAAGAGTTCTATGCCAATGCATGGATCACTAGGAACCATGATCAAAGTATGAACCCGAGTCCAAAGAATTATCTCACAATGGTTCGGGGGAAATACTTAGATTTTAGTCCGGAAAATGTGAGGTTGGCATTCCACTTGCCCATGATGCAAGGAGATGAACGCCCCTACACGAGAAGGGTCAACTTTAATCAAAGGTTGGACCAAGTCCTTATGGACATATGTGTGGAAGGAGCTCAATGGAAGAGAGACTCCAAAGGCAAGCCAGTCCAACTAAGAAGACTAGACCTCAAGCCTGTAGCTAGAGGATGGTTGGAGTTCATTCAACGCTCCATCATTCCTACTAGCAACCGATCTGAAGTTACTGTGGATCGGGCCATCATGATTCATGGCATCATGATTGGAGAGGAAGTAGAAGTTCATGAGGTCATCTCCAATGAAATCTACAAAATAGCCGACAAGCCTTCACCCATGGCACGGCTAGCTTTTCCTAACCTTATTTGCCATCTATGTTACTCAGCTGGAGTTATCATAGAAGGAGACATCTCCATTGAAGAGGATAAGCCCATCACCAAGAAGAGGATGGAGCAAGCAAGAGAGACCCTTCACGGTTCTCAAGAGATGCATGAGGAAGCTCATCATCAAGAAATCCCTGAGATGCCTCAAGGGATGCACTTTTCTCCCAACAACTATTGGGAACAACTCAACACTTCCTTAGAAGATTTGAGCCACAATGTTGAACAACTAAGGGTGGAATATCATGAGCACTCCATCATTCTCCAAGAAATAAGAGAAGATCAAAGAGCAATGAGGGAGGAGCAATAAAGGCAAGGAAGGGACATAGAAGAGCTTAAGAACATCATTGGTCCTTCAAGAAGAAGACGCCACTAAAGGTGGATTCATTCCTTGTTCTTTATTTCTTTCTGTTTTCGGTTTTTAATGTTGTGTTTATCTATGTTTTGTGTCTTTACTTCATGATCATTAATATGTAACCATGCCTTAAAGCTATGAATAAAATCCATTAATCCTTCACCTCTCTTAAATGAAAAATGTTTTAATTCAAAAGAACAAGAAGTACATAAATTTCGAATTTATCCTTGAATTTAGTTTAATTATATTGATGTGGTGACAATACTTTTGTTTTCTGAATGAATGCTTGAACAGTGCATATGTCTTTTGATCTTGTTGTTTATGAATGTTAAAATTGTTGGCTCTTGAAAGAATGATGAACAAAGAGAAATGTTATTGATGATCTGAAAAATCATGAAATTGATTCTTGAAGCAAGAAAAAGCAGTGAAAAAGAAGAAGCTTGCGAAAAAAAAATTGGCGAAAAAAATAGAAAGAAAAAGAAAAAGCAAGCTGAAAAAGCCAATAGCCCTTAAAACCAAAAGGCAAGGGTAAAAAGGATCCAAGGCTTTGAGCATCAATGGATAGGAGGGCCCAAGGAAATAAAATCCAGGCCTAAGCGGCTAAACCAAGCTGTCCCTAACCATGTGCTTGTGTCATGAAGGTCCAAGTGAAAAGCTTGAGACTGAGTGGTTAAAGTCGTGATCCAAGGCAAAAGAGTGTGCTTAAGAGCTCTGGACACCACTAACTGGGGACTCTAGCAAAGCTGAGTCACAATCTGAAAAGGTTCACCCAGTTATGTGTCTGTGGCATTTATGTATCCGGTGGTAATACTGGAAAACAAAGTGCTTAGGGCCACGGCCAAGACTCATAAGTAGCTGTGTTCAAGAATCAACATGCTTAACTAGGAAAGTCAATAACAATATCCAAAATTCTAAGTTCCTAAGAGAAGCCAATCATTCTAAACTTCAAAGGAAAAAGTGAGATGCCAAAACTGTTCAGAAGCAAAAAGCTACAAGTCCCGCTCATCTAATTATAATTAATATTCATTGATAATTTGGAATTTATAGTATATTCTCTTCTTTTTATCCTATTTGATTTTCAGTTGCTTGGGGACAAGCAACAATTTAAGTTTCGTGTTGTGATGAGCGAATAATTTATACGCTTTTTGGCATTGTTTTTAGGTAGTTTTTAGTAAGTTTAAGCTACTTTTAGGGATGTTTTCATTAGTTTTTATGTTAAATACACATTTCTGGACTTTACTATGAGTTTTTGTGTTTTTCTGTGATTTCAGGTAATTTCTGGCTGAAATTGAGGGACTTGAGCAAAACTCTGAAAAAGGCTGACAAAAGGACTGCTGATGCTGTTGGAATCTGACCTCCCTGCACTCGAAATGGATTTTCTGGAGCTACAGAACTCCAATTAGCGCGCTCTCAAGGGCGTTGGAAAGTAGACATCCAGAGCTTTCCAGCAATATATAATAGTCCATACTTCATGTAACACCCTACCATACAGAGCATTATGCTTAAGTCATAATTCAGAGATGGCAAGGTATTACGACCTCTAAAATAAAAATTTAGTACGTATAGTAGTATGAATGATTGATTATAACTAGGAGCCTTTGTAGAAAAAGGGGTAAACAATAATCGCAACTCGAAAGCGCAACACTCCGATCGATAACGTAACGAACAAGGATAAACCAACGCGAGATTATATATATACAAAGGAGTGTCAAAAACAGGAATATCAAGACTCAAAATCCGGCTGCGAAGATAACCGGTCCGAGCATAGTAATATATACATATGATAAAATAAGGAAAACCCTAAAGGAAACCCAAAGGGACACAAATACATAAAACCTATTCTCCAAAATCTCCCATAAGAGGAGTCGTCACAGTTTGTATTATTTAATGGAGATAAAAGTATCTAAGCAAAACATATAAACTAAACAGAGTCCCCAAGAACAAGGAATCTTCCCAAATCTAGGAGTCTCCAGCATGCCTCAGCGGGAAACCTCACGTCCTACATCTGAAAACCACAAAATCCGCATGGGTGAGAACCAGAGGTCCCCAGCATGGTAACAGCTTCCACATATATAATACATAATAATAGAGGAAAGCCAAAGGCAATCCTAGAACTTCCTCCAGATAATATCAAAGCTTATAAACAAGCTAAACCATATAAGGGCATCTGACTAAAGATTCTTCAGTCTAACTAATACTTCCCTTTCCAATTCCTTCAAACCTCCCAACCACCAGCAGGAGTATAATATATCAAACACAGTTATATCACACAAAGAATATACAAATAGGAGCAGTTAAGACATTTAGACAATTAGCAAGTAATATGCAATCAAATAGGCAATCTCAAACAATTCACATAGTATGCATATGATGAATGCCTGTCCCTAGTGGCCGATGATATCATCTTGTCGGTTATAGAGCCAACCCGACAAGTCCTGGTCGCTAACCATTGGACTGTCCCTCTGTCGCGCATCCCCAACTCGAGTTATACTCGTTATAAACTTGATCATAAACATGATCCATATCCATCACCCTCACTGGTGAATATTTCGGGGGCGAGCTCATCCGGGTCTTTCACAGTGCCCGGCCACACTTACGACATAGGGTCAACAGAGTCTCGAGCCTCCACCTGGAGCACGTGGTGGCTAGCCACTGCTACTACCCAGGGAAACTCGTATCTCTGATAGTGGAAGTGCAATTCACAATTATCAATAATTCAGCATCAACATGCATGAATTCTCATCCATGGATCAACATCCATATCAGCCATCCGGCTCACGGTTCAGTCCAGAACCAGCCAATATTCATAGCATACACAGCTATTCCGGCTCACGGTTAAATCCATAACCAGCCAATATTCATAGCATACACAGCTATTCCGGCTCACGGTTAAATCTATAACCAGCCATTTCATTAACAATTACAGCCTTTCGGCCCATGGCATAACAAGCACTTCCACCACCATCCTCCGCATCTCACATAATCATCTTGATCCTCATTGATCATTCATTTTTCCCTTGCTTCACTCGTAAGTTACCTCATTCACTAGCCCCTTTCTAATAGCTAGGCATGTCATAATGATTTAAGACATAAATGGTGAGATCGGAGGCTTAGAAGTATGAGATTTGGCTTTTAAAACTCAAAAATCAACTTTGGAATGAAAACAGGGCCACGCGTACGCGCACTCCACGCGCACGCGTGGATGGCCTCAAAAACTCATCGACGCGCAAGCGTCATGCACGCTAACACGTGGATTCAAAATTTGCCAATCGACGCGCACGCGTCAACCACGCGTACGCGCGGGTGTTCTCGTGCCCCAGGCACAACACTGGCACAATTCTGGCATAACTCTCTGGAAAATGGCTGAGCATTGGGTGCAGCACAATCGGCGCGCCCCCGCGCATCACGCGTATGCGTGGGTGGCACTTTTCGGAAGATCGGCACGCACGCGCCAGGTGCGCCCACGCGCAGGGGTCATTCTACTAAAAATTTTCTAAGTTAAAAGCTGCAGAATTCACAGATTTAAGCCCCAATCTTCCAACGGACATAACTTCCTCATTTTAAATCGTTTTTCACCCGTTCTTCGAACGGCATGGACATCTCGGATCCAATTTCATTTTTAAACAAATTTGGTACAAAACGAAGATCCGTAGTCCAAGTTATGTCCCATCAAAGTATGCCCAAAAACCATATTTTCATACAAAACCACAATATGCCATTTTCAAAACAAACCATTTTCAACTCTTTTCGAAATCAATCAAAACATGCCAATTTCATCCCTTTTCTTTGAAATCAATCAAAATGTATCAAATTCAACATCAAGCCTCCTCAACTCACACATTGACACATTACCACAATTTACCAAAATCACTATCTCATCATTTTACCCCACTTCACCCAAGTGGCTCAAACACAAACACATTGACATATCATACTATTCCTCATGCCAATTCTCAACAACACCAATTCCAATAAATCATTATTGTACACAATCAACATCATACTCACCATCAACATGGTTCAACCCACAATTCAACCATAACCAATCATCAAGCATATATCACAACATGCATATTTCTCATACATCATACCACCAAGGCATCAATAATCATCATCACATATATGACCACATCATATATCTCAATCATTCAACAACATCAACAATTCAATACCTATCTTAGGGCCTCTAGCCTAAGTATTTCCTACCACATTACATATTAGATACGGGAAACCGAAACCATACCTTAGCCGATTTTCCCAAGCTCCACCGGAGCACTTCCAAATCACTTATCCACAAGCTCTCAAGGCCTCAACACCTCCAAGAACAGATTTTTCACCACCAAACCCTTTCCAAGCTTTTCGATATCACCAATCAAGCTCCAATATCCACACATACACAACCTAAGCCACAACCATCATACCCATACACGACATCTCAAAACCCAAACATCATAGAACAACAAAATTACACTAGGGTTGAGAATCTTACCACACCCAAGGTCCAAGGAGACAAAATTAATCTTCTCCTTCAAGAGAGTTGGGTCCTATAACATCAAAGAACCCAAAATCTCAACATTTTACCCATGAAACTCGAAAATAAGGGCTGGAATTTCGAACAGAAACACGTGGCTTACCTCAAGATTAATTGTATGGGTTTTGTAGAGCTCTCCGTGGTGAACGCGTGGCCGTAAACGGAGCGGCAATCGGAGCTCTAGATCAAAAGTTATGGTGGTTTGAAGATCAAGTGAGAGGAAGAAGTTTGAGAGAGTGTTCTTCTCCCCCCTTCCCTCTAATTCAGCGTGTTTGTGTGTGTAATGAGGAGAGAGAGTGTTGAAAACTAGGGTTTTGGTTAAGTTATGTTGGGCCAAGGGCCCACTTTGGGTCCGGTTGGCCCGGTTTGGCCCGTTCGGTCCAATCTTGGTCCGAATTCTATAAAATTGGTACCAAAATTCTCGTCTCAGTCTCCTCTATCACATTTAGCCATAAAAATCACATTTTAGGCTTTCTAGAATAAATTCTCATTTATGGGTTAATTAGCCGTTAATTAACCGGGTTTTACATTCTACCCACCTAATTGGGAATTTTGCCCACAAAATTCAAATGCAATTACCTGAGAATAAATGCGGATAATCCGTTCGCATCTCCGACTCAAGTTCCCAAGTGTGTTCCTCAACACCGCCTCGACTCCAAGCCACTTTGACTAATGAGACATCTTTTCCACGCAACCGTTTAATACTAGTATCATCAATTCTGACCGGAGCCACTGGAAGCGTCAAATCTTCCCTTAACTGAACCGACTCAGGTTCTAACACATGGCTAGCATCAGGAGTGTACTTTCGAAGCTGCGACACGTGAAACACGTCGTGCAGGTTCGAAAGATGAGGTGGTAGAGCCATCCGATACGCCACCGGTCCAATCCTCTCCAGGATTTGAAATGGACCAATGTATCGAGGATTCAACTTCTTTGCTTTAATCGCCCTACCTACTCCCGTGGTCGGAGTAACCTTAAGGAAAACATGGTCTCCTTCCTCAAATTCTAAGGGCTTTCGCCTCTGATCGGCGTAACTCTTTTGACGACTCTGCGCCGTGAGCATCCTATCTCGGATTTTTTTGACTTGTTCGGTGGTCTCAGCTATCATTTCCGGCCCCAACAAGCTTTTCTCTCCAGCCTCATACCAACATAGCGGAGATTGACATTTCCTCCCATACAAGGCCTCATACGGAGCCATTCCAATGCTCGCATGATAACTATTATTGTATGCAAACTCCACTAATGGCATATACCGATCCCAACTCGCCGGTTGGTCCAAAACACAAGCTCTCAACATATCCTCTAGTGTTTGGATCGTCCTCTCAAATTGACCATCTGTTTGAGGATGGTAAGCCGTGCTCAAGCTTAATCGGGTTCCAAAAGCTTTCTGAAACGCACCCCAAAACCTTGAAGTGAAACGAGGATCTCTATCAGAGATTATAGTAGCAGGTACACCATGAAGTCTCACAATCTCCTTTATGTATAACCGTGCTAGCTCCTCAAGGGTGTAAGTCATACGAATGGGCAAAAAGTGAGCTGACTTCGTCAGTCGGTCCACAATCACCCAAACAGCATCAAAACCAGCTCTAGTCCTTGGCAATCCCGACACAAGGTCCATTGCAATACTTTTCCACTTCCATTGTGGAATCTCTAAAGGTTGCAACATCCCGGAAGGTCTTTGATGTTCAATCTTTACCTTTTGACAAGTTAAGTACTTTGATACATATTCCGCCACATCATTCTTCATACCCGGCCACCAAAACATCGCCTTTAAATCATGGTACATCTTAGTACTTCCCGGGTGAATGGAGAATCCGCTTTTGTGTGCCTCCTTTAAAATATCTTGCCTCAAAGTGCCAACATCCGGCACAATGATCCTACCCTTGAATCTCCATAACCCATCTTTTCCTTCCGACACTCTCCATTGTTTTCCTTGCTCAATAGCCGGTAACACCTTCCATAACGCTTCATCATTTTGATGAGCCTTTAGGAGTTCGGACTTAAAGTCACTTGAGATTTCTAATCGGCTCAAACACAAGGTTCCGAATACTTCTCGAGCACCAATTTTAAGACTCTCGAATCCCTTGAGCAACTTCTCCTCTTGAAGCATCATCCAAGCCGCATATAATGACTTCCGACTCAACGCATCCGCCACTACGTTTGCCTTTCCCGGATGGTAATGCAACTCAAAGTCGTAGTCCTTCAACAATTCCATCCACCTTCTCTGCCTCATATTAAGCTCTTTCTGATCAAAGAGGTACTTCAAGCTCTTATGATCAGAGAAAACTTGGAACTTAACCCCATAGAGATAATGCCTCCACACCTTCAAGGAAAACACAACCGCAGCGAGTTCCAAATCGTGCGTGGGGTAACTAACTTCATGAGGTCTCAACTGTCGTGAGGCATACGCCACCACATTACGATGCTGCATCAGCACGCACCCTAAACCCTTCAATGAGGCATCACAATACACCTCAAATGGCTCATTCGGCTCGGGTAACACTAACACAGGTGCAGTAGTCAACTTTTTCTTCAATGTTTGAAAGCTCTCCTCGCATTCAGGAGTCCAAACAAACGGAGTGTCTTTGCGGGTTAACTTTGTCATTGGCAAAGCTATCTGTGAAAAGCCCTTGATAAACCTTCGGTAATAGCCAGCTAAACCCAGAAAACTCCTTATCTCTGTTACGGTGGTTGGTTGTTTCCAATCCATCACAGCCTCCACCTTAGTTGGGTCTACGGCTATTCCCTTCTTACTCACCACGTGACCCAAAAACTTCACCTCACTCTTCCAAAACTCACACTTAGACAGTTTTGCATAGAGTTTCTTCTCCTTTAGAATCTGTAACACGGTCCTCAAGTGTTCCGCATGCTCTTCCTCGGTCTTGGAATAAATCAGTATGTCATCGATGAAGACAACAACGAATTTATCCAGAAACGGACGGAAAACTCTATTCATGTAATCCATGAATACCGCAGGAGTGTTCGTCAACCCAAAAGACATTACAGTGTACTCGTAATGACCATAACGAGTCCTGAAAGCGGTCTTAGGGATATCCTCACCCCTCACCCTTATCTGGTGATAACCGGATCGCAAATCAATCTTGGAGAAAACTCCAGCTCCTTGTAACTGATCCATGAGATCATCAATTCTCGGCAATGGGTACTTATTCTTTATTGTAACCTTGTTCAACTGCCTGTAGTCCACACAGAGCCGCATACTCCCATCTTTCTTCTTCACCAGTAACACTGGAGCACCCCATGGAGAGACACTTGGCCGTATAAAATTCTTTCCCAACAAATCCTCTAACTGAGACTTTAGCTCGTTCATCTCTAACGGTGACATCCTATAAGGAGCACTTGAGATTGGTCTCGCCCCGGGCACCAACTCAATAGCAAACTCAACCTCTCGGTTAGGTGGAAACTCATCAATATCATCGGAAAATACTTCCGGAAACTCACACACAACCGGAATCTGTTCCAACCTTTGATCGTCACCCGAAACGCCCGCGGTTAACAACATGATACCCTGACATTCGGTTCCGGAACAGTTCACCATCATCGAATTCAAGTAATAATTATTCACCACGACCGGCCCTTCTGTATCTTCCGGCATAAAATACACCAACTTTGTAGAACAATCAAGCAGGACATGGTTCTTAGATAACCAATCCAATCCCAAGATAAGATCAAGACCGATCATCGGCAAGCAGACTAAATTATGAACAAAATCACGCTGCTTGAACCTAAAGGAAACTTCCGGGCATCCTAGCCTAGTTACCGTGGCTTCATGGGTAGCATTGTACACTCTTAGATCATAACCTAAGGTTACAATCTTCAAGCCTAACTCATGGGCTTTCTCAAATGCAATGAATGAATGTGATGCTCCCGAATCAAATAAAGCATTTAAAGTTTGACCAGCTATTTCACAGTTACCTCGAATAAGTGTCTCGGATCCCTCAGCTCGTACAGCTGAAGTGGTGAACACCCGACCAGTCTGTTGTACCTTCCCAGCACCTTGTTTCTGCCTCTCCGGACAACTTGCGGCTTTATGCCCCGCCTTTCCACAATTGTAGCACAAACCCCATCTGGCCTTGCATGGTGCTCCCGGATGGTGACTTCCACACCTAGCACAAGCTTGATCATTCTGAGGCTGCTTCCCAAACTTCCTTCCTTGGGAGTTGTTGTTGTTGGGCCTCCTGAAAGAGCCTCCCCTCTTGAAAGACGGACCTCTAGGTGCAAAGCTCTTCCCTCGGTTCTGTGGGAATGATCCTTTGTGACTCTCTTTCTCAGCGGTTGCCCTTTTCACACACTCTTCAGCAACCCTACACTTGTTCACTAATTCGGAGAAGGTCCTAATCTCCATTGGTCCCACTGAACTGAAGATATCACTCCGGAGTCCTCCTTCATACTTAACACACTTCCATTCCTCATATTCCACCGGAGTCCCTTGGCACATACGAGAGAACCTGAACAGCTCCTCAAACTTGTCAGTATACTCTGATATGGACATAGTACCCTGCTTCAGCTGTAACAATTCAAGTTCCTTAGCCGTCCTAGCAGAAGTCGGAAAGTACTTCTTATAGAACTCTTCTTGAAAGACATTCCAGGTGATATAGTCATCACCCTGCTGCAGAAGACGTCAGATGCCTTGCCACCAATGCGACGCTTCACCGGTGAGCATATAAGTGGCAAACTCGACACGCTGTCCTTCAGGTACCACTTGTGCTTGTAATGCTCGCTCTATAGCCTGAAACCATGTATCAGCCTCAGTCGGGCTAGTAGTTCCCTTGAACTTAGGCGGATTAACCTTCAAAAAGTTTGCCAAGGTCATCGGACCCTGAACTCCACCTCCATCATTACCATGGTTGTTCATCTGTTGACCAAGAGCCTCAGCAGTGGCTTGCATAGCAGCAGCCATGTTCTCCAACGCAGCCATAAAGTTCACCGGGTCATTAGGGTTATTCTCCGGTGCACGAGCATTCGTACGACCTCTCACACTACCTCTACCGCGTCCACGAGGCACCATCTGGTTCCTATACATACCAAACAATTGATATTAAGTTGATCAGTCTCAATATCGGAAGTCTAGTACTTCAAAGTCCCAAATGCATGCTCATGAACGTTTATGCCAATTATATCAAGCAGATATACTAATAGCACATAACACACACACAGAGAATGCACAGAAGCATAGTCAGTCCATCCCTCAGGCTCTATAGGAACGAACTGTTCTGATACCATAATGTAACACCCTACCATACAGAGCATCATGCTTAAGTCATAATTCAGAGATGGCAAGGTATTACGACCTCTAAAATAAAAATTTAGTACGTATAGTAGTATGAATGATTGATTATAACTGGGAGCCTTTGTAGAAAAAGGGGTAAACAATAATCGCAACTCGAAAGCGCAACACTCCGATCGATAACATAACGAACAAGGATAAACCAACGCGAGATTATATATATACAAAGGAGTGTCAAAAACAGGAATATCAAGACTCAAAATCCGGCTGCGAAGATAACCGGTCCGAGCATAGTAAAATATACATATGATAAAATAAGGAAAACCCCAAAGGAAACCCAAAGGGACACAAATACATAAAACCTATTCTCCAAAATCTCCCATAAGAGGAGTCGTCACAGTTTGTATTATTTAATGGAGATAAAAGTATCTAAGCAAAACATATAAACTAAACAGAGTCCCCAAGAACAAGGAATCTTCGCAAATCTAGGAGTCTCCAGCATGCCTCAGCGGGAAACCTCACGTCCTGCATCTGAAAACCACAAAATCCGCATGGGTGAGAACCAGAGGTCCCCAGCATGGTAACAGCTTCCACATATATAATACATAATAATAGAGGAAAGCCAAAGGCAATCCTAGAACTTCCTCCAGATAATATCAAAGCTTATAAACAAGCTAAACCATATAAGGGCATCTGACTAAAGATTCTTCAGTCTAACTAATACTTCCCTTTCCAATTCCTTCAAACCTCCCAACCACCAGCAGGAGTATAATATATCAAACACAGTTATATCACACAAAGAATATACAAATAGGAGCAGTTAAGACATTTAGACAATTAGCAAGTAATATGCAATCAAATAGGCAATCTCAAACAATTCACATAGTATGCATATGATGAATGCCTGTCCCTAGTGGCCGATGATATCATCTTGTCGGTTATAGAGCCAACCCGACAAGTCCTGGTCGCTAACCATTGGACTGTCCCTCTGTCGCGCATCCCCAACTCGAGTTATACTCGTTATAAACTTGATCATAAACATGATCCATATCCATCACCCTCACTGGTGAATATTTCGGGGGCGAGCTCATCCGGGTCTTTCACAGTGCCTGGCCACACTTACGACATAGGGTCAACAGAGTCTCGAGCCTCCACCTGGAGCACGTGGTGGCTAGCCACTGCTACTACCCAGGGAAACTCGTACCTCTGATAGTGGAGGTGCAATTCACAATTATCAATAATTCAGCATCAACATGCATGAATTCTCATCCATGGATCAACATCCATATCAGCCATCCGGCTCATGGTTCAATCCAGAACCAGCCAATATTCATAGCATACACAGCTATTCCGGCTCACGGTTAAATCCATAACCAGCCAATATTCATAGCATACACAGCTATTCTGGCTCACGGTTAAATCCATAACCAGCCATTTCATTAACAATTACAGCCTTTCGGCCCATGGCATAACAAGCACTTCCACCACCATCCTCCACATCTCACATAATCATCTTGATCCTCATTGATCATTCATTTTTCCCTTGCTTCACTCGCAAGTTACCTCATTCACTAGCCCCTTTCTAATAGCTAGGCATGTCATAATGATTTAAGACATAAATGGTGAGATCGGAGGCTTAGAAATATGAGATTTGGCTTTTAAAACTCAAAAATCAACTTTGGAATGAAAACAGGGCCACGCGTACGCGCACTCCACGCGCACGCGTGGATGGCCTCAAAAACTCATCGACGCGCAAGCGTCATGCACGCTAACACGTGGATTCAAAATTTGCCAATCGACGCGCACGCGTCAACCACGTGTACGCGCGGGTGTTCTCGTGCCCCAGGCACAACACTGGCACAATTATGGCATAACTCTCTGGAAAATGGCTGGGCATTGGGTGCAGCACAATCGGCGCGCCCGCGCGCATCACGCGTACGCGTGGGTGGCACTTTTCGGAAGATCGGCGCGCACGCGTGATGAGCGGATAATTTGTACACTTTTTGGCATTGTTTTTAGTATGTTTTTAGTATCTTTTAGTTAGTTTTTAGTATATTTTTATTAGTTTTTAGTTAAAATTCACTTTTCCGGACTTTACTATGAGTTTGTGTGTTTTCTGTGATTTCAGGTATTTTCTGGCTGAAATTGAGGGATCTGAGCAAAAATCTGATCCAGAGACTCAAAAGGACTGCAGATGCTGTTGGATTCTGACCTCCCTGCACTCGAAGTGGATTTTCTGGAGCTACAAAAGCCCAATTGGCGCGCTCTCAACGGCATTGGAAAGTAGACATCCTGGGCTTTCCAGCAATATATGATAGTCCATACTTTGCCCAAGATTTGATGGCCCAAACCGGCGTTCAAAGTCACCCTCAGGAATTCCAGCGTTAAACGCCGGAACTGGCATAAAACTTGGAGTTAAACGCCCAAACTGGCATAAAAGCTGGCGTTTAACTCCAGAAAAGGTCTCTACACGAAAATGCTTCATTGCTCAGCCCAAGCACACACCAAGTGGGCCCGGAAGTGGATTTTTCTGTCATTTACTCATTTCTGTAAACCTTAGGATACTAGTTTACTATTAATAGGATCTTTTGACATTGTATCTGTACCTCATGACACTTTACACGTTTCATTGTGTACCTTCCACGGCATGAGTCTCTAAACCCCATGGTTGGGGGTGAGGAGCTCTGCTGTGTCTTGATGGATTAATGCAATTACTACTGTCTCTTATTCAATCATGCTTGCTTCTATTCTAAGATATCACTTGCTCTTAACCCGGATGAATGTGATGATCCGTGACACTCATCATCATTCTCAACTATGAACATGTGCCTGACAACCACCCCTGTTCTACTTTAGATTGAGTAGATATCTCTTGGATTCCTTAACCAGAATCTTCGTGGTATAAGCTAGAACTGATGGCGGCATTCAAGAGAATCCGGAAGGTCTAAACCTTGTCTGTGGTATTCTGAGTAGGATTCAATGACTGAATGACTGTGACGTGCTTCAAACTCCTAGCAGGCGGGGCGTTAGTGACAGACGCAAAAGAATCAATGGATTCTATTCCGGCCTGACCGAGAACCGACAGATGATTAGCCATGCTGTGACAGAGCATAGGAACATTTTCACTGAGAGGATGGGAGGTAGCCACTGACAACGGTGAAACCCTACATACAGCTTGCCATGGAAGGAGCCTTGCGTGTTTGATGAAGAAGACAGTAGGAAAGTAGAGATTCAGAAGATGGAGCATCTCCAAAGCCTCAACCTATTCTCCATTACTACAAAACAAGTACCTATTTCATGTTCTTCTACTTTTCACAATCAATCCTGATAATTTCTGATATCCTGACTAAGATTTACAAGATAACCATAGCTTGCTTCAAGCCGACAATCTCCGTGGGATCGACCCTTGCTCACGCAAGGTATTACTTGGACGACCCAGTGCACTTGCTGGTTAGTTGTGCGGGATTGCAAAAGTGTGATTGCAATTTCGTGCACCAACGCGCCAGGTGCGCCCACGCGCAGGGGTCATTCTGCTAAAAATTTTCTAAGTTAAAAGCTGCAGAATTCACAGATTTAAGCCCCAATTTCCAACGGACATAACTTCCTCATTTTAAATCGTTTTTCACCCGTTCTTCGAACGGCATGGACATCTCGGATCCAATTTCATTTTTAAACAGATTTGGTACAAAACGGAGATCCGTAGTCCAAAGTATGTCCCATCAAAGTATGCCCAAAAACCATATTTTCATACAAAACCACAATATGCCATTTTCAAAACAAACCATTTTCAACTCTTTTCAAAATCAATCAAAACATGCCAATTTCATCCCTTTTCTTTGAAATCAATCAAAATGTATCAAATTCAACATCAAGCCTCCTCAACTCACACATTGACACATTACCACAATTTACCAAAATCACTATCTCATCATTTTACCCCACTTCACCCAAGTGGCTCAAACACAAACACATTGACATATCATATACTATTCCTCATGCCAATTCTCAACAACACCAATTCCAATAAATCATTATTGTACACAATCAACATCATACTCACCATCAACATGGTTCAACCCACAATTCAACCATAACCAATCATCAAGCATATATCACAACATGCATATTTCTCATACATCATATCACCAAGGCATCAATAATCATCATCACATATATGACCACATCATATATCTCAATCATTCAACAACATCAACAATTCAATGCCTATCTTAAGGCCTCTAGCCTAAGTATTTCCTACCACATTACATATTAGATACGGGAAACCGAAACCATACCTTAGCCGATTTTCCCAAGCTCCACCGGAGCACTTCCAAATCACTTATCCACAAGCTCTCAAGGCCTCAACACCTCCAAGAACAGATTTTTCACCATCAAACCCTTTCCAAGCTTTTCGATATCACCAATCAAGCTCAAATATCCACACATACACAACCTAAGCCACAACCATCATACCCATACACGACATCTCAAAACCCAAACATCATAGAACAACAAAATTACACTAGGGTTGAGAATCTTACCACACCCAAGGTCCAAGGAGACAAAATTAATCTTCTCCTTCAAGAGAGTTGGGTCCTATAACATCAAAGAACCCAAAATCTCAACATTTTACCCATGAAACTCGAAAATAAGGGCTGGAATTTCGAACAGAAATACGTGGCTTACCTCAAGATTAATTGTATGGGTTTTGTAGAGCTCTCTGCGGTGAACGCGTGGCCGCAAACGGAGCGGCAATCGGAGCTCTAGATCAAAAGTTATGGTGGTTTGAAGATCAAGTGAGAGGAAGAAGTTTGAGAGAGTGTTCTTCTCCCCCCTTCCCTCTAATTCAGCGTGTTTGTGTGTGTAATGAGGAGAGAGAGTGTTGAAAACTAGGGTTTTGGTTAAGTTATGTTGGGCCAAGGGCCCACTTTGGGTCCGGTTGGCCCGGTTTGGCCCGTTCGGTCCAATCTTGGTCCGAATTCTATAAAATTGGTACCAAAATTCTCGTCTCAGTCTCCTCTATCACATTTAGCCATAAAAATCACATTTTAGGCTTTCTAGAATAAATTCTCATTTATGAGTTAATTAGCCGTTAATTAACGGAGTTTTACACTTCATTCGGAAATTGACGACGTAACTTGGCGTTGAACGCCAAGTACATGCTGCTGTCTGGAGTTAAACGCCAGAAAAATGTCATGATCCGGAGTTGAATGCCCAAAACACGTCATAACTTGGAGTTCAACTCCAAGAAAAGCCTCAGCTCGTGGATAGATCAAGCTCAGCCCAAGCATACACCAAGTGGGCTCCGGAAGTGGATTTATGCATCAATTACTTACTCATGTAAACCCTAGGAGCTAGTTTATTATAAATAGAACTTTTTACTATCATATTATCATCCTGGATTGTATTTTGAACCCTGTGATCACATTTTGGGGGCTGGCCATTCGGCCATGCCTGAACCTTTCACTTATGTATTTTCAACGGTGGAGTTTCTGCACACCATAGATTAAGGGTGTGGAGCTCTACTGTACCTCAAGTTTCAATACAATTATTATTACTTTCTATTCAATTCTCTCTTATTCTTATTCCAAGATATACGTTGCACAACACTTTGATGAATGTGATGATCCGTGACACTCATCATCATTCTCACCTATGAATGCACGTGACTGACAACCACTTCCGTTCTACCTTAGGCCGGGCGCATATCTCTTAGATTTCCCAACAGAATCTTCGTGGTATAAGCTAGATAGATGGCGGCATTCATGAGGATCTGGAAAGTCTAACCTTGTCTGTGGTATTCCGAGTAGGATCCTGGGAATTCAGAAAGTCTAACCTTGTCTGTGGTATTCCGAGTAGGATTCCGGTATTGAATGACTGTGACGAGCTTCAAACTCCTGAAGGCTGGGCGTTAGTGACAGACGCAAAAGAATCAATGGATTCTATTCCAACCTGATTGAGAACCGACAGATGATTAGCCGTGCTGTGACAGAGCATTTGGACCATTTTCACTGAGAGGATGGGATGTAGCTATCAACCAAGGGTGATGCCTCCAGACGATTAGCCGTGCAGTGACAGCGCATAGGACCATTTTCCCGAGAGGATTGAAAGTAGCCATTGATGATGGTGATGCCCTACATACAGCTTGCCATGGAAAGGAGTAAGAAGGATTGGATGAAAGCAATGAGAAAGTAGAGATTCAAGAGGAGTACAGCATCTCCATACACCTATCTGAAATTCCCACTATTGACTTACATAAGTATTTCTATCCCTTTTATTTTCTTTTTTATTATTAATATTCGAAAATCCATAAACCAATTTAATCTGCCTAACTGAGATTTACAAGGTGACCATAGCTTGCTTCATACTAACAATCTCTGTGGGATCGACCCTTACTCACGTAAGGTTTACTACTTGGACGACCCAGTACACTTGCTGGTTAGTTGAACGGAGTTGTGAATTCAAATAGAGCCGATTATTAAATTTCATACAAGTACAAAGACAATAGATCACAATTTCATCCACCACTACCGTAATAAGAGTTTGTAAACTCTAATGTATTAAAATGTCACACTCTCAACGAAAGAAGAATATACCTCATGCTTGTGCCAGTGGTTGTGGTGGCTCGTCTTCTGCCCCAAAAAATAGGAAAAAGAAGAAGTTCGACTACAATAATGGCAAGTGTCTGCATGGACTTGACGCACTGGTGCTTGAGTCTACTATAGAGTGGAACCCTGGATGATTGTTTTTTGGTTGAGGTATATGAATTTTGATTTTATTTATGAATCAGAGGAATCAGGCTCCACACGAGGAACAAAGATCTTTGGTGCCTCATTCCTTCCTCCTTGCATAAACCTGTTGGCCTCTTATACGATGCTCTTATGCTCTTTTGACTGTTCTTAGATTGTTGGGTAGGCACTTCATTCTGACCTTCTTACGAGGAACCATTAGGAGGTGGACTTCTGCTTTACTTTGCTATTGGGTCGTGTTTTGGTTGACGTTTGGGATTTTGGGTTGTAGCATTGATTGGGTTGTAGGAGCAGGATTGGGAGATGCTGGCTTATGAGTTTGATTGCAACTTTGGTTGGTTTTTTTTCCACCTGTGTTAGGGTTCAAAGAAATTGGAGAAGGAAGAGGATGAACAATGGTTCTATTATGCCATTTTCTTATAAATATTTCAACAAATTTCATAATGTAATATTTTTTTTTCTACTGTGTCACCCTAAATTGGCCACATCACACAATACCGTGCCACCTGGCCTCCACCATCGCCGAAAAAATTACTCAGGTCACGGAAGGGTAGAATTGACAGTGGAGTTTTATATTCGTGTGTGCAAATCAAATGACACATTAAAAAATTGAGGAGTACATCTGTCCATCGTGTGAAAATTCAGGTGTAATTTTGTCTATTTTTCCTTAAAAAAAATAAGAAAAAATTGGTGAATAGACTAGTTTAGTACTCGACATTCAATTTCAAAGACTAAAATGAGTCACTTAAGGTAAAGTGAAAGACTAATTTGGTGCATCTACAATGATGATATAATGAATGACACAAGGACGAACCCATCCTTCTGTAGAACCTATGCACAATTACTCAAGAGGGGGGGGTGAATTGAGTATTGCAACAACAATGAATCTTTTTGCAAAAGTTAAAGACAATATACAAAAGTGTTATTGTACTAGTATTTTTCCAAGAGCTTAACTCAATTGCTAAGCATTTATAAGGAGCTTTTACTTTCCAATAGACACCAACTCAAATAAATTGATCAAGCTTTTCACCAATCGGACTTAAGCTATTCCTTAAGTACTTACGAAGCTACTTTTCGATCACAATTTATTTGCTCAAAGGTAAAAGACAATAATATTGAAGAGATGAGTTTGGAGAGATGCAAACGCTATTTAGAGTGGTTCGGCACAATCCTTGTCCTACGTCCACTTTCTTTCTCAATCGCTATTGAGAAGTTCCACTATTGCCAAGCTTCAAGGTGCTCGCGCAAAACCTTTTACAATCCGAGTCCTTAGTTTCTAACACCTCATGGTATATGATCACCACTCGTATACTAACCCATTCCACTTAGAGATACCTTCTCTAAGATTTGCCTTGAGTACTTAGTATACCTCTTTGGTATCCTCACCGACTATAGTGTTTATAACTCTTGACTCAACCTTGGAGATCACACTCCAATTTACAGAGTGTACAAGAAAACAATTCTCAAAGAATTGTTGAGACGAAATGAGTACTCTCTAGAAGAGTGTATGATTACAAGTTTAGCACTATTGAACCAATTGATATTGCTCTCTCAAATTGTGTATTATAACACCTTAAAAGATGTGTAGAATGAAAGAATATGAACAAGATAGTTTGCAAATACTCAAGTATATGAAATAAGGCTTCAATCCATCTATTTATAGACTCCCCAAACCTTAGAAACGTTGGAGAGTTAATGGGATGAAGCCTTTTTGTCAAAACTAGCCGTTTTTTATGTTTTTGAATCATTTGCATCGATGCATAACACTTTGCATCGATGCAAATGTGTCTTTGAAGCTGAAATTTGAATTTTCAGCTAGGTTGCATCGATGCAAACATCTTTGCATCGATGCAATCAAGTCGTCGCATGCTTTGCATCGATGCAAGATGAGTGTGCATCGATGCAAACCTTAAAGAATGGCTTAAAATCACTTCAAAATACTTAGGATTGATCTCAAACTTGTTGGAGTCAATTCCTATGCTTTTGTACCTTTGAAAACAAGTTTTAAACCATTTGGCTAGCATCGAATTGCAAGATGTGCATCAAAACATTTTGTGAGTGTGTGTTGAGAGATTTAGCAATTGGTTCTTAACAAGAAGTTACCTAAGTCCTAAGACACTATACTTGTCTTCAAATGTTGTGGACTTGAGTTTCTTGTTGTTGTTGTGTTGCTTTCAACTCTTCATTCCTCAACGTTGAATGTTGGTTGATCTTTCAACATGCTTGTTCATTCAAGTTGTTTGTTGGTTTGTCTTTCATGTCATTTGTTGGTTTGTCATTCATCAAAACCTACGAATACAAACTTCGCATACAAGCAACATGATTTACAATTTCCCCCTTTTTGATAATGACAAACCAATTTTGAGGATATGCATTCATAAATGATTTTGAAAGCAACAATAATGCACTTTGTTTTATAGAAAGTTTTGGAGAAGACTTCACAAAAAATTTTGCAGGAGTTCCCCCTAAATATGTGCATTTGTTCCCTTAAAGGGCGTTTATCAAAGAAAACGATTTAGATATCAAAGTTTTTGCTTAGCGGAAGTCTTTTTGAAATCATTGTTTCGCAAACTTATTTCTTTTTTTCAAATCCTCAAACTTCTTCTTTTTCAAAACTTCAAAACTTCAAATATCCTCAAGCTTTTCTTCCCCCTTTTGACATTATCAAAAAGAAAGGAGTTTGAAATGTGTCATTGAAGCATGCATAAAACAATGAATTTTTTTAAGTTCAATTTCTCTATTAATCTCAAGGATGAGATATTCTCCCTTTCAAAAAGAATTTGATTTCCTCTTTTTATATATAACAAGCATGCATAATTCCCCCTAAAGAAGTGAAATATATCAAGGCATGCACATTAACTTAAAATAGGGGTACCAAGCCTATTTTGAGTTATTCACCAAATAAGCATACAAGCATTAATCATTAAACAAAATTATGAAGGAAATATCAAAGTATTTAAACCATAATAGAAATCCTTAGCTTACTAGGAGTTAGTTTAACAATTCATATAATCAAATAAACATAAAGCAATAAAAAGTGACTTGATGAAGAGGAGACAATCAATCTTGGTCTTCATCATCATCATTATCCTCTTCATACGGTAGGTGGATGCCGAAATGCTCATATAAGTCATCAATACGACGATCCAAGCGACCCGTGCGATGATCTACACGAGACACACGACGATTAAGTGCTTCAAGTTGCCTACCATGTTCTACTTCAATCCTTTGGATGTTTTGGTTGATGGATTGTAATTCTCTCATTACATCAACTAAGGAGGGTGGTTCTTGAGCTTGAGGTGCTTGTGGAGGAGCTTGCTCTTGAGGACCTTGTTCATCAACATTTCTTCTTCCCATTTTGTTGAGAATATGAGTGTTGATACAAGATTGAGGTGGTACTTCCTTGGCAATCTCATTTGATACATCAATACCAACATAATCAAAGACTTTAGACCATAGGCAAAGGAATCCTAATCCACCATTCCTATTCTTCATCTTGAGCCTAATCATATGTTGTACTATAAAGTATGGCCAATTAATCTTAATCCCATTCATCATAGCCCACATGAGAATCAAATCTTCATCATTTACATTCGCATGCCCAGATATTCTAGGTTGCAATACATAGGTGACTAGATATAACAAAGTTCTATGTTCCGCACTCATTGAATTGCAACTAATTTTGGAGTGAGCTCCTTGTACAAGGTTGAACAAATGCATGGCATTGTCCTTTGAATAACCCCATTCATCAATTGGGGTTTTACCACCTTGAAACAAGTCGCCTTGATTTGGCAACTCCCAAATGGTGGCTAACTCATCACCATCTAGCCTATAATCCTTTCTTCCTATCTTGAAGAATAATGTGAAATTTGATTCATCTTCCTCATCAATCTCAATCATGAGTGTACTATAGGCTATGGCAACTAAATCCGGATAATATTTACTCTTAATTTGAACAAAATCCATGAGGCCTTGATGAACTAGAATAGCCTTAAGAGTATCAAACTTATGAATGACAAGAAGGGTCGGATCCAAATACCTCGGAGGAATTTCCTTTCTTCCGGCGAGCCTTGCCTCATAGAATTGAAGATCTTCATTAGAAGCAAAGTACCTTGCCAAAGGATGATCATTTGGAGGTGGAACCACACTTGAAGAGCCTTTTGACTTCTTGATGGTTCTCTTGATTCTAGGCATTGTGGATGATTTTGTTTTATGGGTTTTGTAGAGGAGAATGTGGGGACTTCAAATATGTAATTTGTTTGTAGTGGGTATCTAAGTTTTGTGAGTTGTATGAAGCTATATGTGAGCTTGTTTTGGAGGTTATGGAGGTTTGAATGTGGGGATATTAGTTGTGAGGTTGAAGATGATGAAAAAGTGGGGTTTTGTTGCTCAAAAATGCTAAATTCACGTGTTTTTGTGCAATTTGGTCGTGTTTGCATCGATGCAATAGGCTTTGCATCGATGCACATAGCACGTTGTGTGCTTTGCATCGATGCAAAGCTTGGTTGCATCGATGCAACATGCATCATTTTGCCCAAAATGACCAAATTTTCATCCTTTGGTGGTTCTTTCTTCAATCCTTTGAGTTCCATCATGTATATACTCACTTAAACCATTATAAACTTCAATTTGTTGATCCTCCATTGTTTATAATCTTCAAATTCTTCAATCTACCTCAAGATTAATCACTCATTCATCAACTCATAAACCTACAAAACAGTGGCTAAATGGATATCTCCAATGCTTAAGTTAGTAAGAGATATAAAAATAGCAATATAAATACAATGAATTCAAACAAATCATATTAGATTAGAATCCAAGATACCAAGTTCATTTCGGATGTTAAAAAAACTTTCTTTACATAAAGGTTTAGTGAAGATGTCCGCTAGTTGTTTACTAGTTTCGACAAATTCAATAACCACATCACCCTTTTCAACATGGTCTCTTATGAAGTGATGTCTAATCTCAATATGCTTGGTTCTTGAATGTTGAACCGGATTCTTGGTTAAATTTATTGCACTAGTATTATCACATTTGATAGGAATGTGATCAAGCATGAGTCCATAGTCCACAAGTTGTTGTTTCATCCATAAAATTTGGGCGCAACAACTACCGGCGGCTACATACTTGGCTTCGGCGGTAGACAAGGCTACACTTACTTGTTTCTTACTATGCCATGAAACAAGAGAGTTTCCTAGCAAGTGACAAGTGCCGCTAGTGCTTTTCCTATCCAATTTGCAACCGGCAAAATCGGAATCGGAATAACCAATCAAATCACAAGTGGATCCTTTCGGATACCACAATCCAACATTTAATGTTCCTATGAGATACTTCATAATCCTTTTCACCGCACTTAAGTGAGATTCCTTAGGATTAGCTTGGTATCTCGCACACATGCATACACTAAACATGATATCTGGCCTACTTGCCGTTAGATAAAGTAATGATCCTATCATGCCTCTATACTTCTTTACATCTATGCTTTTACCTTGTTCATCTTTGTCAAGGTAGCAAGTAGTGCTCATTGGTGTGTCCATTGCCTTAGCATTGTCCATTCCAAATCTTTTGAGCAGTTCCTTGCAATATTTGGTTTGGCTAACGAAAGTTCCTTCTTTTCCTTGTTTGATTTGAAGACCAAGGAAGAAGTTGAGTTCGCCCATCATGGACATTTCAAATTCACTTTGCATGAGGTTTGAGAAAAACTTGCAAAGTGATTCGTTAGTTGAACCAAATACTATGTCATCGACGTAAACTTGTACCAAAAGGATATTTTTGTTTTCAATCAAGATAAATAAAGTTGTATCAACCTTCCCTCTTCTAAAACCCTTTTCTATTAAAAACTTGCTCAAACGTTCATACCAAGCTCTTGGAGCTTGTTTAAGACCATAAAGAGCTTTCTTGAGTTTAAAAACATGATTAGGATTTTCATAATCCTCAAAACCGGGAGGTTGTTCAACATATACTTCTTCTTGAATGAAACCATTAAGAAAGGCACTCTTAACATCCATTTGATAAAGTTTGAAGTTATAAGAGGATGCAAAAGCAAGTAACATCCTAATTGCTTCTAATCTAGCTACGGGAGCATAAGTTTCGTCATAATCAATGCCTTCCTCTTGATTATAACCTTTAGCTACTAATCTAGCTTTGTTTCTAACAATTGTACCATTTTCATCGAGTTTATTTCTAAAAACCCATTTTGTTCCTACAATTGTTTGATTACTTGGTTTAGGCACCAATTCCCAAACGTCATTTCGTTTGAATTGGTTAAGCTCCTCTTGCATTGCCATAGCCCAATGTTCATCGTCAATTGCGGACTCAATGGTAGATGGTTCAATTTGAGAAACAAAAGCACTATATGCAAATAAATTTCTAAAAGTGGATCGAGTTGTTATCCCTTTCGAAACATCACCAATGACGTTGTCTAGAGGATGATCCTTTGAAGTACGCCAATCCTTTGGAAGTGCATTTATTTGTGCTTGTGATGGTTCAATTTTTTCAACTTGAACACTAACCTTTGTTGAGCTTGTAGAGGCTTCATTTAAATTTTTTTCTTTGTCTTCACCATTCAAATTTAGTGAATCAAAGTTTTCTACATTTTCATCAAAATCTTTTCTAGCACAACAACGGTTAGTTTCATCAAAAGCGACATGAATACTTTCTTACATAGTCATGATGCGTTTATTATATACTCTAAAAGCTTTGCTAGTTAAAGAGTAGCCTAAGAAGATTCCTTCATCAGCCTTAGCATCAAATTTGCCTAAGTTATCTTTTCCATTATTTAGAATAAAGCATTTACAACCAAAGACGTGAAGGTGGGAAATATTTGGCTTTCTTCCTTTGTACAATTCGTACGGTGTTTTCTTAAGAATAGGTCGAATGATAATCCTATTCATAACATAACACGCGGTACTAACCGCATCCGCCCAAAAGTACTTAGGAATATTAGCCTCATGAGCATAGTTCTCGCCATTTCTTCTAAATGACGATTTTTCCTTTCAACCACACCATTTTGTTGTGGTGTTCTCGGAGAGGAAAAATTATGCTCAATGCCATTTTCTTCACAAAAAGTTTCAAAAAGATTGTTTTCAAATTCTCCACCATGATCACTTCTAATAGATGATATATGCAAATTCTTTTCATTTTGAATAACTTTGGCTAATCTTTTGAATGCTCGAAATGCATCACTCTTGTTTGCTAGGAACAAGGTCCATGTAAATCGAGAGTAATCATCAACAATAACTAAAGCATAGTAATTGCCACCAAAGCTTATAGTCCTAGAAGGACCAAATAAATCCATGTGCAAAAGTTGTAATGGCCTTGTTGTTGAAACAATGTTTTTGGATTTAAAAGAGGCCTTTACTTGTTTTCCCTTTTGACATGCGTCGCAAAGGACGTCTTTTTCAAAACGTAGCTTTGGTAAGCCAATTACTAACTCTTTAGAGACCAACTTGCTAAGATGGTCCATGTTAGCATGAGCTACTCTACGATGCCATAACCAAGTTTCATCATTTTTACTAACAAGGCATTTCACATCATTTGAGGAAACTTCATTTAGATTAATCATGTATACATTGTCAACACGGTGCCCAATTAGCACAATTTCATTAGTGTCTTGCCTTTTTATCAAACAACATTTTGAATCAAAGGTGACTAAGTTTCCTTTGTCACAAAGTTGGCTAACACTAATGAGATTATGTTTGAGACCTTTGACAAGTATAACATTATCTATGGAGGTAGAAGAATTTTTACCAACTTTTCCAACGCCGATTACTTTGCCGGTGTTGTTGTCTCCATAGATCACGTTTTCTCCGTTTGTAGGCTCTATTGCGGTGAACTTTGATTCATCGCCGGTCATGTGTTTGGAGCATCCACTATCAACATACCAATTTGTATCCTTAGCTCCAACACGTACCTACAAAACAATTAAAATTGGGATTTAGGTACCCAAGTGAATTTGGGTCCTTGATGGTTAGTATGAGCATAATGCCCATAAGGTGCCCATCTCGTATCTTGACTACGAAAGTTTATATGTTTAATTCTAGTAAAGCATACGGGTGCTATATGACCTACTTTATTACAATAATGACATATGACATTTGGATTATGCATCCTATGCATGTTTCTAAATGGTTGCCTAGGTTGTTTCCTAAATGCAACATCTTTTGATCTATATGCATTGTGATTATAATTTCTAAACGAAGCATGTTGAGGAGGATGTTTAAAGGCTTCATTCCTTTTAGGCATGCTTGCCTTTTGGGCTTGCGGTTGCCTAATAGGAGTTTTAGTATTTTTAAATTTTCCTTTTTCAAAACCTAAACCTTCCTTATTATGAACATGCTTTTGGTTTTTCAACATTTTATCTAAGTTCTTTGAAGATTCATTGAACTTAGCTAAAGTGTTCTTAAGATTTGTAATTTCATTTTCATGCATTTTACAAGATTTGTATGGATCACTACTTGTGCTACACTTATCTTTTCCAAGATTGATATTCTCGTTTTTCAACATCTCATTTTGTTTTAAAAGATCCATATTCTTTTTCTTTAGGAGAGAATAATCTTGGGTAAGTTTTGTGTACACCTCAAGTAAGGCATCATATTCATCTTGTAAATTAAAAGAAGTGGAGTTGTCATCACTAACCTTTTCTTCGCTTGCCATTAAGCAAAGATTTGCAACCTCGTCGTCATCGGAGTCGGATTCATCCTCGTTCTCCCATGATATGTATGCTTTCTCCTTCTTCTTAAATTTCTTGTTTTTGTCCTCCTTTTGAAGTTTTGGACAATTGGGTTTGATGTGTCCAACTTCTCCACACTCATAGCATTTTGGTACCTTTGTTTTGCTCTTGAAGTTTTTCTTCATTGCAAACTTATTGAATCTTTTTAATAAGAGTGCAAATTCTTCATCTCCTTCTTCTTCATTATCATCACTCTCTTCTTGTAGTGATGTTGTTTTAAGGGCGAGACTTTTCTTCTTGCTTTCTTCACCTTTTTGTCTATTTAGCATAGTCATTTCATAGGTGAGAAGATTACCTCGTAGTTGATCAAATGTAAGTTGATCATAGAGCCTTCCTTCCACAATGGCGTTCACTTTGGAGTTCCATTTTGGTGTAAGGCTTGTAAGCACCTTGGTCACAATTTGTTTATCATTGTATTTTGTGCCAAGCATGCTTAGATTGTTGAAGATCTTGGAGAGTCTTTCAAGAGCTTCTTCAATGCTCTCTTCATCTTTCATTTTAAAATTTTCCCATTCATGAACCAACATAAATACCTTTGATTCTTTAACGTGGTCGGTTCCTTCGTAAGTGATTTGGAGTTTATCCCAAATCTCTTTAGCGGTTTCACATGTAGAGATCTTCATATAATCATGCTCGTTAAGTGCACAATGAATGAAGTTGATGGCTTTATCATTCATTGCCACTTTCTTCCAATCATCGTCACTATATTCATCTTCTCCTTTCGGTACTTGCTTTGAGACGGAGACTTCTCCTTCTTTAGCGCTTGTTGTCTTTGTTGGAATGTGATTTCCATTCTCAATCACTTTCCAAATTCTCACATCTTGAGAACGGATCCAAATTCTCATCTTATTTTTCCAATAAGAGTAATTTGTTCCGCTAAAAAGAGGAGGTCTAGCGGTTGAGTTACCTTCACTAGTGTTGTTGTTGTTAAAGCTTGTGCTTGCCATGATCTTTTCCCTTAAACGGTTAAGACTTTCAAAGGGTTAAGCTCTGATGCCACTTGTAGAACCTATGCACAATTACTCAAGAGGGGGGGTGAATTGAGTATTGCAACAACAATGAATCTTTTTGCGAAAGTTAAAGACAATATACAAAAGTGTTATTGTACTAGTATTTTTCCAAGAGCTTAACTCAATTGCTAAGCATTTATAAGGAGCTTTTACTTTCCAATAGACACCAACTCAAATAAATTGATCAAGCTTTTCACCAATCGGACTTAAGCTATTCCTTAAGTACTTACGAAGCTACTTTTCGATCACAATTTATTTGCTCAAAGGTAAAAGACAATAATATTGAAGAGATGAGTTTGGAGAGATGCAAACGCTATTTAGAGTGGTTCGGCACAATCATTGTCCTACGTCCACTTTCTTTCTCAATCGCTATTGAGAAGTTCCACTATTGCCAAGCTTCAAGGTGCTCGCGCAAAACCTTTTACAATCCGAGTCCTTAGTTTCTAACACCTCACGGTATATGATCACTGATGAGCGGATAATTTGTATACTTTTTGGCATTGTTTTTAGTATGTTTTTGGTATATTTAGTTGAGTTCTTAGTATATTTTTATTAGTTTTTAGCTAAAATTCACTTTTCTGGACTTTACTATGAGTTTGTGTGCTTTTCTGTGATTTCAGGTATTTTCTGGCTGAAATTGAGGGATCTGAGCAAAAATCTGATCCAGAGACTCAAAAAGGACTGCAGATGCTGTTGGATTCTGACCTCCCTGCACTCGAAGTGGATTTTCTGGAGCTAAAGAAGCCCAATTGGCGCGCTCTCAACGGCGTTGGAAAGTAGACATCCTGGGCTTTCCAGCAATATATAATAGTCCATACTTTGCCCAAGATTTGATGGCCCAAACCGGCGTTCAAAGTCACCCTCAGAATTCCCAGCGTTAAACGCCGGAACTGGCACCTAATTGGGAGTTAAACGCCCAAACTGGCATAAAAGCTGGAGTTAAACGCCAAGAAGAGTCTCTACACGAAAAAAGCTTCATTGCTCAGCCCAAGCACACACCAAGTGGGCCCGGAAGTGGAATTTTATGTCATTTACTCATCTATGTACTAGTTTTCTATAAGTAGGACCTTTTACTATTGTATTTTCATCTTCGGACATCTAGTTCTTAGATCAGATCTTGGTTCTTCTGGTTCCCTCTCTGGGGCCGAAACCAATGATCACTTTTGTTCTTATGTATTTTCAACGGTGGAGTTTCTACACACCATAGATTAAGGTGTGGAGCTCTGCTGTACCTCGAGTATTAATGCAATTACTATTGTTCTTCTATTCAATTCCGCTTGTTCTTTATCCAAGATATCACTTGTTCTTCAACATGATGAAGGTGATGATTGACGCCCATCACCATTCTCACCCATGAACAAGGTGACTGACAACCATTCTTGTTCTACAAGCATCTGAGGCTTAGTGAATATCTCTTGGATTCTTTAACCGGAATCTTCGTGGTATAGGCAAGAACTGATGGCGGCATTCAAGAGAATCCGGAAGGTCTAACCTTGTCTGTGGTGTTCTGAGTAGGATTCAATGATTGAATGACTGTGACGTGCTTCAAACCTGTAACCTACTGGGCGTTAGTGACAGACGCAAAAGAGTGATTCTATTCCGGTAGGGGAGGGAACCAAACCGGTGATTGGCAGCACTGTGACAGAGTGTGTGCATTAGCTTTCACTGCGCGGATGGGAGGTAGCTGCTGACAACAGTGAAACCCTACACGAGCTTGCCATGGAAAGGAGTAAGAAAGGATTGGATGAAGGCAGTAGGAAAGCAGAGAGACGGAAGGGAAGGCATCTTCATACGCTTGTCTGAAGCTCTTACACCAATGATATACATAAGTATCACTATCTTTATCTTCTATGTTATTTTCGTTCATCACCATTATACATTTGAGTCTGCCTGACTGAGATTTACAAGATGACCATAGCTTGCTTCATACCACCAATCTCCGTGGGATCGACCCTTACTCACGTAAGGTATTACTTGGACGACCCAGTGCACTTGCTGGTTAGTTGTGCGAAGTTGTAGTGATCACAATTTCGTGCACCAAGTTTTTGGCGCCGTTGCCGGGGATTGTTCTTGTGTATGGACAACTGACGGTTCATCTTGTTGCTTAGATTAGGTATTATTTTTCTTCAGAGTTCTTAAGAATGAATTCTAGTGTTTCAAGGTGATGTTCTTATCATCACCAAAGCTGATTGATCCTCATCAATTTAGCTCTTGAATGTAATGTCCTGCTGAAGCTTAGCTAGCTATGTCTAATTCCTTTAGACTAAAGCTTTAGACTGACATTGCATGATTCCTGGAATTCTCATTAAGAACTTTGATACCTTTATTTTCTTTTCCACTTAATTTTCGAAAAAGCCAAAAAAAAAAAATTACAAAATCATAAAAACCAAAAATATTTTTTGTTTAAGTCTAGAGTCTCATCTTAAGTTTGGTGTCAATTGTATGTTTCTGTTTTTCTTGCATTTTTCGAATTTATGCATGTGTCTTAATTAATCTTCAAGTTGTTCTTGATGATTTCCTTGTTTTGATCTTTGAATTCTATTGACTTGAGTGTTTTGTTGTTTCTCATATGCATTCTCATTCTGTTAGTGTCAGTAGTATACAAACTGCTAAGTTTGGTGTCTTGCATGCATTGTTATTTGATTTTAGTTGCATTTTGATTATTCCTTATTATTAAAAAAATCCAAAAATATTTTTAATTTGTGTCTTTTCAAGTCAATAATACAGAGAATTGAAGATTCAGAACATACTGCAGAGGAATCACACAGAAAAAGCTGGGCATTCAAAAATGCCCAGTGAAGAAGACAGACTGGCGTTTAAACGCCAGCCAGGGTGCCTGGATGGGCGTTTAACGCCCAAAAGGGTAGTAGTTTGGGCGTTAAACGCCAGAATGTGCACAATCTGGGCGTTTAACGCCAGGATGGTGCTAGGGGAAGATTTTGTTTTCAAAATCAATTTTTTTTTCAAGTTTTTCAAAGTTTTTCAAAATCAAATCTTTTTCAAATCATATCTTTTCAATCAAATGTTTTCAAAATCAATTTCTTTCCTTTTTCAAAGATACTTACTAACAATTAATGATTTGATTGAACATTTTTTGCCTTGAGGAAGGTTTTATGTTTGAATCATATCTTTTCTTGTTAGGCAAGTCATTAATCTTTAAAATCAAATCTTTTTAAAATTGTTTTCAAATCATATCTTTTAAAATTGTTTTCAAATCATATCTTTTCAATCATATCTTTTTAAAACCATAATTTTTCAATCACATCTTTTTCAAAATAAGTTTTCAATCATATCTTTTTGATTTCTAATTTCAAATCTTTTTCAAAAATCACTTGATTCTTTTTCTATTCTTAGTTTTTGAGAATCAATTAGTGTTTTTCAAAATGTTTTCAAAATCTTTTACTTAATTTTCGAAAATTACTTCCCTTCTTCTCACATCCTTCTATTTTTGGACTAACTCTATTCCTTAATGCAAAATTCGAACTCCATCTTCTTTGATAAGTTCGAATTTTCTACTTCTGTCTTCCATTTTTCTTCCTCTGACACCTCAAGGAATCTCTATACTGTGACATAGAGGATTCCATATTTTCTTGTTTTCTTCTCTTTCATATGAGCAGGAGCAGAGACAAAGGCATTCTTGTTGAAGCTGACCCTGAACCCGAAAGAACCTTGAAGAGAAAGCTAAGAGAAGCCAAAACACAACTCTCTTTAGAGGACCTGACCGAATTCTTCAAAGAAGAAGAAGACATGGCAGCCGAAAACAACAATAATGCAAACAATGCAAGGAAGGTGCTGGGTGACTTTACTGCACCTACTCCCGACTTCTATGGGAGAAGCATCTCTATCCCTGCCATTGGAGCAAACAACTTTGAGCTTAAACCTCAATTAGTTTCTCTAATGCAACAGAATTGCAAGTTCCATGGACTTCCAATGGAAGATCCTCATCAGTTCTTAGCTGAATTCTTGCAAATCTGTGACACAGTCAAGACTAATGGGGTAGACCCTGAAGTCTATAGACTGATGCTATTCCCTTTTGTTGTAAGAGACAGAGCTAGGATATGGTTGGACTCTCAACCTAAAGAAAGCCTGGACTCTTGGGAAAAGCTAGTCAATGCCTTCTTGGCAAAGTTCTTCCCACCTCAAAAATTGAGTAAGCTTAGAGTGGAAGTCCAAACCTTCAGACAGAAGGATGGAGAATCCCTCTATGAAGCTTGGGAAAGATACAAACAATTAATCAGAAGATGTCCCTCAGACATGCTTTCTGAATGGAGCATCATAGGTATTTTCTATGATGGTCTCTCTGAACTATCCAAGATGTCTTTGGATAGCTCTGCTGGAGGATCTCTTCATCTGAAGAAGACGCCTGCAGAAGCTCAAGAATTGATTGAAATGGTTGCAAATAACCAATTCATGTACACTTCTGAAAGAAATCCTGTGAACAATGGGACTAGTCAGAAGAAAGGAGTTCTTGAGATTGACACTCTGAATGCCATATTGGCTCAGAACAAGATATTGACTCAACAAGTCAATTTGATTTCTCAAAGTCTGTCTGGAATGCAAAATGCACCAAACAGTACTAAGGAGGCTTCATCTGAGGAAGAAGCTTATGATCCTGAGAACCCTTCCATGGAAGAGGTGAATTACCTAGGAGAACCCTATGGAAACACCTATAATTCTTCATGGAGAAATCACCCAAATCTCTCATGGAAGAATCAAGAGAGACCTCAACAAGGTTTCAATAATAATGGTGGAAGAAACAGGTTTAACAATGGCAAACCTTTTCCATCATCTTCTCAGCAACAGACAGAGAATTCTAAGCAGAACCCCTCTGACTTAGCAACCATGGTCTCTGATCTAATCAAAACCACTCAAAGTTTCATGACTGAAACAAGGTCTTCCATTAGGAATTTGGAAGGACAAATGGGACAGCTGAGCAAGAAGGTTACTGAACTCCCTCCAAGTACTCTTCCAAGAAACACAGAAGAAAATTCAAAAGGAGAGTGCAAAGCCATCAATATGGCCGAATTTGGAGAGGAAGGAAAGGGAAGTGAACGCCACTGAGGAAGGCCTCAGTGGGCGTGCACCAAGCTCCAATGAGTTCCCTAATGAGGAACCATGGGAATCTGAGGCTCAAAATGAGACCATAGAGATTCCATTGGACTTACTTCTGCCTTTCATGAGCTCTGATGAGTATTCTTCCTCTGAAGAGGATGAGTATGTCACTAAAGAGCAAGTTGCTCAATACCTTGGAGCAATCATGAAGCTAAATGACAAGTTATTTGGAAATGAGATTTGGGAAGATGAACCTCCTTTGCTCACCAAAGAACTGGATGACTTGTCTAGGCAGAGATTACCTCAAAAGAAACAAGATCCTGGGAAGTTTTCAATACCTTGTACCATAGGCACCATGACCTTCAAGAAGGCTCTGTGTGACTTAGGGTCAAGTGTGAACCTCATGCCTCTCTCTGTAATGGAGAAGCTAGGGATCTTTGAGGTACAAGCTGCAAGAATCTCACAAGAGATGGCAGACAACTCAAGAAAACAAGCTTATGGACTTGTAGAGAATGTTTTGGTTAAGATTAAAGACCATTACATCCCTACTGATTTCATAGTCCTAGAGACTGGGAAGTGCATGGATGAATCTATCATCCTTGGCAGACCCTTCCTAGCCACAGCAAAGGCTGTGATTGATGTTGATGGAGGTGAGCTGATCATTCAAGTGAATGAAGAATCCTTTGTGTTTAAGGCTCAAGGATACCCCTCTGTCACCATGGAGAAGAAGCATGAAGAGCTTCTCTCAAATCAGAGACAAACAGAGCCCCCACAGTCAAACTCTAAGTTTGGTGTTGGGAGGCCACAACCAAACTCTAAGTTTGGTGTTGAACCCCCACATTCAAACTCTAAGTTTGGTGTTGGGAGGTTCCAACATTGCTCTGAGTATCTGTGAGGCTCCATGAGAGCCCTCTGTCAAGCTACTGACATTAAAGAAGCGCTTGTTGGGAGGCAACCCAATGATTATATTTTATATATTTTCTTTTGTTATTTTATGTTTTTTGTAGGTTGATGATCATAAGAAGTCACAAAATCCATTGAAAAAGTGAAAACAGAATGAAAAACAGGAAGAAAAACAGCACACCCTGGAGGAAGAACTCACTGGCGTTTAAACGCTAGTGAGGCTAGCAGTTGGGCGTTTAACGCCCAGTCTGGCACCATTCTGGGCGTTTAACGCCAGAAAGGGGCACCAGACTGGCGTTAAACGCCAGGAAAGGGCTAGAACCTGGCGTTAAACGCCAGAAATGGGCACCAGCCCGGCGTTTAACGCCAGAAATGGCTCAAAACGTGATTTTGAGCAACATTTGGTGCAGGGATGACTTTTCCTTGACACCTCAGGATCTGTGGACCCCACAGGATCCCCACCAACCCCACCACTCTCTCTTCTTCTTCACCCATTCACCAATCACCTCTACCACTCTCCTTCTCCTCCATTTCTTCTTCTTCTTCTTTCTTCTTTTGCTCGAGGACGAGCAAACCTTTTAAGTTTGGTGTGGTAAAAGCATTGCTTTTTGTTTTTCCATAACCATTTATGGCATCTAAAGCCGGCTCAACTGAGAAGGCATGACCTCAAGCCCATCACTAAGAAAAAGATGGAGCAAACAAGAGACCCCTCTCATCATGAGATCCCTGAGATACCTCAAGGGATGCACCTTCCTCCACAAGACTATTGGGAGCAAATTAACACCTCCCTAGGAGAGTTGAGTTCCAATATGGGACAACTAAGGGTGGAGCACCAAGAACATGCCATCCTCCTCCATGAAATTAGAGAAGATCAAAGAATCATGAGAGATGAGCAACAAAGACAAGGAAGAAACATTGAGGAGCTCAAGCACTCCATAGGACCTTCAAGAGGAAGAACAAGCCGCCATCACTAAGGTGGACCCGTTCTTTAATCTCCTTGTTCTTTGTTTTTCTGTTTTTCGAAATTTTCATGCTTATGTTTATCCATGTTTGTGTCTTGTGATCATTAGTGTCTTAGTGTCTATGCCTTAAAGCTATGAATATGAATCCATCACCTTTCTTAGATGAAAACTGTTTTTATCACAAAAGAACAAGAAGTACAGGATTTCAAATTCGTCTTTAAAACTAGCTTAATTAGTTTGATGTGGTGGCAAGACTTTTGTTCTCTGAATGTATGCTTGAACAGTGCATATGTCTTTTGAATTTGTGGTTCATGAATGTTAAAGTTGTTGGCTCTTGAAAGAATGATGGAAAAGGAGAAATGTTACTGAGGGTCTGAAAAATCATAAAATCCCTGAGATACCTCAAGGGATGCACCTTCCTCCACAAGACTATTGGGAGCAAATTAACACCTCCCTAGGAGAGTTGAGTTCCAATATGGGACAACTAAGGGTGGAGCACCAAGAACATGCCATCCTCCTCCATGAAATTAGAGAAGATCAAAGAATCATGAGAGATGAGCAACAAAGACAAGGAAGAAACATTGAGGAGCTCAAGCACTCCATAGGACCTTCAAGAGGAAGAACAAGCCGCCATCACTAAGGTGGACCCGTTCTTTAATCTCCTTGTTCTTTGTTTTTCTGTTTTTCGAAATTTTCATGCTTATGTTTATCCATGTTTGTGTCTTGTGATCATTAGTGTCTTAGTGTCTATGCCTTAAAGCTATGAATATGAATCCATCACCTTTCTTAGATGAAAACTGTTTTTATCACAAAAGAACAAGAAGTACAGGATTTCAAATTCGTCTTTAAAACTAGCTTAATTAGTTTGATGTGGTGGCAACACTTTTGTTCTCTGAATGTATGCTTGAACAGTGCATATGTCTTTTGAATTTGTGGTTCATGAATGTTAAAGTTGTTGGCTCTTGAAAGAATGATGGAAAAGGAGAAATGTTACTGAGGGTCTGAAAAATCATAAAAATGATTCTTGAAGCAAGAAAAAGCAGTGAATACAAAAAAAAAAAAAAGAGAAGGAGAAAAACGAAAAAAAAGGGAGAAAAAGAAAAAGAAAGAAAAAGAAAGAAATAAAGTTGTGATCCAAGGCAATAAGAGTGTGCTTAAGAACCCTGGACACCTCTAATTGGGGACTTTAGCAAAGCTGAGTCACAATCTGAAAAGGTTCACCCAATTATGTGTCTGTGGCATGTATGTATCCGGTGGTAATACTGGAAGACAGAGTGCTTTGGGCCACGGCCAAGACTCATAAAGTAGCTGTGTTCAAGAATCATCATACTTAACTAAGAGAATCAATAACACTATCTGGATTCTAAGTTCCTAAAGAAGCCAATCATTCTGAACCTCAGAGGATAAAGTGAGATGCCAAAACTGTTTGGAGGCAAAAAGCTACTAGTCCCGCTCATCTAATTTGGAGCTAAGTTTCATTGATAGTTTGGAGTCTATAGTATATTCTCTTCTTTTTATCTTATTTGATTTTCAGTTGCTTGAGGACAAGCAACAATTTAAGTTTGGTGTTGTGATGAGCGGATAATTTGTATACTTTTTGGCATTGTTTTTAGTATGTTTTTGGTATATTTAGTTGAGTTCTTAGTATATTTTTATTAGTTTTTAGCTAAAATTCACTTTTCTGGACTTTACTATGAGTTTGTGTGCTTTTCTGTGATTTCAGGTATTTTCTGGCTGAAATTGAGGGATCTGAGCAAAAATCTGATCCAGAGACTCAAAAAGGACTGCAGATGCTGTTGGATTCTGACCTCCCTGCACTCGAAGTGGATTTTCTGGAGCTAAAGAAGCCCAATTGGCGCGCTCTCAACGGCGTTGGAAAGTAGACATCCTGGGCTTTCCAGCAATATATAATAGTCCATACTTTGCCCAAGATTTGATGGCCCAAACTGGCGTTCAAAGTCACCCTCAGAATTCCCAGCGTTAAACGCCGGAACTGGCACCTAATTGGGAGTTAAACGCCCAAACTGGCATAAAAGCTGGAGTTAAACGCCAAGAAGAGTCTCTACACGAAAAAAGCTTCATTGCTCAGCCCAAGCACACACCAAGTGGGCCCGGAAGTGGAATTTTATGTCATTTACTCATCTATGTACTAGTTTTCTATAAGTAGGACCTTTTACTATTGTATTTTCATCTTCGGACATCTAGTTCTTAGATCAGATCTTGGTTCTTCTGGTTCCCTCTCTGGGGCCGAAACCAATGATCACTTTTGTTCTTATGTATTTTCAACGGTGGAGTTTCTACACACCATAGATTAAGGTGTGGAGCTCTGCTGTACCTCGAGTATTAATGCAATTACTATTGTTCTTCTATTCAATTCCGCTTGTTCTTTATCCAAGATATCACTTGTTCTTCAACATGATGAAGGTGATGATTGACGCCCATCACCATTCTCACCCATGAACAAGGTGACTGACAACCATTCTTGTTCTACAAGCATCTGAGGCTTAGTGAATATCTCTTGGATTCTTTAACCGGAATCTTCGTGGTATAGGCAAGAACTGATGGCGGCATTCAAGAGAATCCGGAAGGTCTAACCTTGTCTGTGGTGTTCTGAGTAGGATTCAATGATTGAATGACTGTGACGTGCTTCAAACCTGTAACCTACTGGGCGTTAGTGACAGACGCAAAAGAGTGATTCTATTCCGGTAGGGGAGGGAACCAAACCGGTGATTGGCAGCACTGTGACAGAGTGTGTGCATTAGCTTTCACTGCGCGGATGGGAGGTAGCTGCTGACAACAGTGAAACCCTACACGAGCTTGCCATGGAAAGGAGTAAGAAAGGATTGGATGAAGGCAGTAGGAAAGCAGAGAGACGGAAGGGAAGGCATCTTCATACGCTTGTCTGAAGCTCTTACACCAATGATATACATAAGTATCACTATCTTTATCTTCTATGTTATTTTCGTTCATCACCATTATACATTTGAGTCTGCCTGACTGAGATTTACAAGATGACCATAGCTTGCTTCATACCACCAATCTCCGTGGGATCGACCCTTACTCACGTAAGGTATTACTTGGACGACCCAGTGCACTTGCTGGTTAGTTGTGCGAAGTTGTAGTGATCACAATTTCGTGCACCAATCACCACTCGTATACTAACCCACTCCACTTAGAGATACCTTCTCTAAGATTTGCCTTGAGTACTTAGTATACCTCTTTGGTATCCTCACCGACTATAGTGTTTATAACTCTTGACTCAACCTTGGAGATCACACTCCAATTTACAGAGTGTACAAGAAAACAATTCTCAAAAAATTGTTGAGACGAAATGAGTACTCTCTAGAAGAGTGTATGATTACAAGTTTAGCACTATTGAACCAATTGATATTGCTCTCTCAAATTGTGTATTATAACACCTTAAAAGATGTGTAGAATGAAAGAATATGAACAAGATAGTTTGCAAATACTCAAGTATATGAAATAAGGCTTCAATCCATCTATTTATAGACTCCCCAAACCTTAGAAACGTTGGGGAGTTAATGGGATGGAGCCTTTTTGTCAAAACTAGCCGTTTTTTATGTTTTTGAATCATTTGCATCGATGCATAACACTTTGCATCGATGCAAATGTGTCTTTGAAGCTGAAATTTGAATTTTCAGCTAGGTTGCATCGATGCAAACATCTTTGCATCGATGCAATCAAGTCATCGCATGCTTTGCATCGATGCAAGATGAGTGTGCATCGATGCAAACCTTAAAGAATGGCTTAAAATCACTTCAAAATACTTAGGATTGATCTCAAACTTGTTGGAGTCAATTCCTATGCTTTTGTACCTTTGAAAACAAGTTTTAAACCATTTGGCTAGCATCGAATTGCAAGATGTGCATCAAAACATTTTGTGAGTGTGTGTTGAGAGATTTAGCAATTGGTTCTTAACAAGAAGTTACCTAAGTCCTAAGACACTATACTTGTCTTCAAATGTTGTGGACTTGAGTTTCTTGTTGTTGTTGTGTTGCTTTCAACTCTTCATTCCTTAACGTTGAATGTTGGTTGATCTTTCAACATGCTTGTTCATTCAAGTTGTTTGTTGGTTTGTCTTTCATGTCGTTTGTTGGTTTGTCATTCATCAAAACCTACGAATACAAACTTCGCATACAAGCAACATGATTTACACCTTCTACTACGACCATGATGAGGTCGATCCGTGACACTTTTAGCTCTTGTTAGGAGTGGTAGTAGTACCCGAACTCGCAAGTACCCGCCCTGCCCCTACCCAGTCGAGGAGGGTTTAAACCCAACCCAAAGCGGGACGAGGTTCAACCGTGGGGGGTGGTTGAGCGGGACAAGGTGAGGTCGGGTTTCCTCACAGCCTCATACTTATACCTTCAGACCCCATCACTGCAACCCTAACAGAGACCTCATGGTCACTTTTTCTTCAAAGTCACTTCTTCTTCATAGTTAAGCTCAATTCTGGTCACCGTCACTATGCTGCCGAACCCGTCGTCGAGTCGTCGTCGCTGTCGAGTCCCTTTTCTCTAATCCTTCTAGCTTCCTGTGTCGCCGTCTTTCTCCCCTGTCTATTTGCTTGTGGTAAGTGGTAAGTTTCTCTTGTCTTTCTCTCACACCGTGACTGTGTAAAAAATTTTACATTTTTGAATATGAATGTTTAAATCTGAATATTTTTGGAAAATGAGTTACTTTTCATCTCAATTATACTTTTTATATGTTTTTTTGGAAGTTTTTTATTGATTATTTGATTCGTTCTTCAATTCACTTCTATACCAATATTCAATACTCTTGTTAGGCTGGGTATGTCTCTTGTGACTTACATTTGGTCACAGTACCTACAAAATGTTGTGATTATTAAAGATCTATATCTATGAGAGATAATAAGATTTTTGGTGGATTGATTTGGGCACTTGTGGTTTTAATTAGAAAAGATATGAAACTTAATAGACTTTTGAGAGTGAGGTTTTTGCTAATTTATTTTGTTTCTCTATATTTAAGGTTGATTCAAACTAAAAGGTCTCTAGACCAGTTCTAGTAAAATTTTATAACTGATAATTCATAATTACTAATGTTTTGAAAACCGGTTCGAACCGACCGGTCGAACCAGTTGAACCGTGAATCGGACCAAAAAACGAATTGGTTAATCATCAAAACCGCAAAATTCAAAAACCGGAATTGAACCGGCAAACCGGCCGGTAACCGGTTGGTCGAACCGAACCGTGATCCGACCGGTTTTTTGGATGGCAACAAAACGCTGCCGTTTTTAGTTGCTGAATCCCTAAATGTCCAAAATTCTGAGATCCCTAATTGCCTTCCCTTCTCTACTTCAGCCTTCACTCCTTCAGTGCTTCTCAATTCTCATTCATCGAGCAGGCTTCACTGAGCTGCTTCCAAGTTCCAACGCCTCACTCAGTCACTGTCACACCGTCACACGGGTCGAGCCACCACCGTCGAGCCACCATCGTCGAGCCACCGCAGAGCCGTTTGAGAACTGAGAAGTGAGAACGCCTCACTCTCACACGGGTCGAGCCACCACAGCAGCTGTCGCGAACTGAGAAGGTGCCTTCGTTGTCTCCCACTGCCTCACTCTCACTCTCCCTATTGCATGTTCTTTTGAAGCCTTAAAGGTGCCTTTGCTGTCTCTCACTCTCCCTGTTTTATTTTTTTTTTTGAACTGTGTATTGTAAAACTGTGAATTGATTCAAAATTCAACTGATTGGAGGGAGCTAAACTATACTGTGATTATTGATTAGTGATTACTGAAACTGAACTGTGATTCAACATGATGAACACCGAAACTTTATTGGATTGTGTTGTTATTGCTCTGTTGTGTCTGTTCTGAAATTGATTAGTGATTTTTTGAATGTGAAATCAATCAAAGAAATTGATTTTGTGTTGTCAAAATTATTGCTAAAATGGGTTTGTTACTCTGCTGCTGCTATTTTTTAATTTATGAGTATACTGTTTTTGAATTTTTGTTGATAGATTTATTGATTTCAGAGTTTAGGGTGATTATTTGTTGCTGTGTTTTAATTTTAAACCAAATTGATGCTTTCAAAAAATTAACAAACAGCATATGTCCCATGTTATTGATTTAGAGTAAGGAAATCATGAAGATGATGCTATTGTTTGAGGTCTTGGGAGTGCTGTTGATGATGGTAGTGTATTTCTCTTATGAAGAAGATAGTGGTTCAAGCCACTCTCATTTCTAATATTTTTTACTTCATTCCTTAACTGCAAAATTTGGTTTCTGATGCTTTTTAATGCTAAATTTGATTGATTCTATGGATATTTAAACACACTTTTGTTTATGATTCATGGAATTGAGAATTGGATTGTTTGGTACTACTCTATCTATATACTTGTTCTATATCTTGGTGTTGAGTCTCACAAATATTCTCAATTACTTACAGCTGTGGTTTTCTTCTTGAATGGAATTTTATCTTTCAGACCACCAAGTGCGATTGAAGTCGCTGATTGATTTATTAATTACTTTTATGCTTTTGTTTAGAAAAATGCTATATCAGTAGGTATATACTGTAGACAACTAAATTACTAACTGCAGTTAAACGCAAACGATCTCTTCATTTAAATGCAGTTATTGATGTAGTTGTCGAGTCTATAGTTGTTAATATAGCATTTTTCTTTTCTGCATGTATATGCGTTTGGCAGTGTTGCCTTGTGTTTTTCGCCTTCTTGTTTTTTAGACGGGATATTTGTTCATTGTTTATTTGGACATAGCTATACATTATAGTCATACACCTTGACTTATTCAAGGATTTTATTACACTATGTACGTTTATTTTATTTTATTTTTCATATCCTCCGGTTCCATTCAGTGGAGAGGATTTTTGGCATTATTATACATTTATCTTGTTATTATTTATGAATAAATAAATAAATAAAATATGAATATCCCCTCGGTCTTACGTAGATTAGTTAGTTTCCCGGTTTCTCAAGTTGTCTGTTAGCCATTCCAAAAGTGATGAATGTAAAGCTGAAGATGATGATGACAAAAGTGCTTGGAAACATATATTTTAAGAGAGTTTAAAATTTTTTTTGAGTTTATAAATTGATAAGATCATATAGTTTTAGTGTGTTTATGTATGTTTTATTTATTATTTCATTATAAAAAGGTTTTTTCGGTTCAACCACGGTCGAACCGGTTGAACCTAAAAACCAGTAAATCAGTAGTTAAAACGGTTCGATGACCGGTTCGATTTTCAGAACATTGATAATTACTAAACCTGCCATTATTATAAAATTAGTGTATTGATACAAGTTTAATAATTTAGATTTAGAAATACTCATGAATGAGTTTTTAATTATGAAAGTTCCTAAGTTTATGATGCTATTAAAGTTGTGTTCATGATCTAAGAATTATTTATTAGTATGAATTTGTCATAAGTGTTGTGTAGCTATTATTATTAGTATTGCCAAAATGGCTTTGCATTTGTAAAGGAAACTACAGTTTCAACTATCAGTAACGGACCCAAAAAATTTATGTTGGGGAAGGACAAAAATAATACATATTACTACCAAAATATATATTATTTTAAATTTAAAAATATAAAAGTGCACATTAATTATTCGAATACAAAAAAAATAAAAAATTACATTAGTTGCTAACTTTTTTCGCTTCAAATCTTGAAGGTACTTCTCTTTTTGTTTTTATATTTTGAAAATGTTAAATAATTGTTTCATTATCAACTTGATTGAATGTCTCTCTTTCTATATATGTAACCAAACAATAATTCAACCACTCATCTCCCATTTGATTACGAAGTCAACTTTTTATAATATTCATAGCAGAAAATGTTCTCTCAACTGATGCCGTTGCCACAGGTAGAATCAAAGCTAATTTCAACAGAAAAAATACCAATGGATAAACAATATGCTTTTTTGTCTCAACTAACTTTTGAGATAATCCACTGATTCCATTTATATTTGAGAATTGATCATCAAGACGCATATCCAATATAAAATTCTTAAGTTGACTATCAAGTGTCAAAAGTTGAGTAGAAGAGAATTCATGTGGATAAAATTAAGCTAAACGAAGCAACTTTTCCTTATTAAATACAAAAAACGAGTCACTTGGATTCAAACAAGCTATACAAAGAAGTAGCTCGGTATTTACCTCTGTAAAACGATTGTTAAGCTCTTGAAGTTGTCTATCAATCACTTGATAAAATAATTCAACTTAAAAATGATGCAAGTTTGAGACCTTTTGAATTTTGCGCCTTGATCTTCCTTGTGTTACAAATATATCATTCATATTTGGAGCAAGAATATTGTGACTATCACAAAATAGTGAAACTTCATTGAGCAAAGAGGACCAACCATCGTCTCTTATACTTTGCAATTGTTGCTTGGACACTTTAACTAATGTCATAGCATTTATAATGTCTTGATCATTTCTTTGTAGAGCTTGAGACAACTCATTAGTAACTCCTAATATAATTTTCATTAAATGTAAATTGAATACAAATTCAAAAGATTGAATATGATTCAATAATTGGCATGCTTCAGCTCTTTGTTCAGGATTATTTTCATCTTCCTCAATGACTTCAAAAACTTCTACCACGGAAGAAAAAATAGAAATCAAGCTAAGTATTGTACCATAATGTGAGCCCCATCGAGTATCACTTGCCCTTTTCAATGTTGTTTTTTTATTTAAGCCACGCCCACTAGAAACATCTCCATTTTGTAATGCAACAATTGTCTTTTGCATTTGACTTTCACAAAGCATGTCTTTACGTTTACAAGAAGCTCCAACAATATTGCACAAACTAGCAAGCAAATTAAAAAGTAGTGCAATTTCGACCTGTTTCTTTGCAACAACCACAAGTGCTAATTGAAGTTGGTGAGCAAAACAATGAACATAAAAAGCACAAGCATTTTCTTTCAAGATCAATCCTTGTCGCAATAAGAACGTAATGCACTCAATTGTTGCTGTTAAGTGAGTTCGGTAATCTCTTTTAGCTTGGTCTGAATGCTTTTGAAAAATAACTTCAATATGTTGCTTTTGCTTCATGAGTGCTTCGCATTTTCTTCGAGCTTGATTATGAGCACTATCATGATTTCCAACATGTGTTTGTAATCGCTCCTTCTTTTTCCAATTTGAAAAGTCCTCTTTTAGAAAAGCATCACCACTCGCACCATCAGGTTTCATAAGATAGCAACAGAGACAAAAGGCAGCATCTTTTGAAATACTATATTCCAACCAATTGTCAAATTCATCAAACCAATCAGCATTAAATCTACGGAGAGAAGTTCCAAAATATATTTGTGAAAAATCATGTTCTCTTGGTTGACAAGGACCTTTTTGTAAATAAGCTCGTCTAACTTCATCTCTGTCATTTGGATCATAATTTGAAATTTTGGGTCGTTGTCCAGGATTAGCTACCAGACTTTTCACATTGAATTCTAAGAACTTCTTTTTAGTAGAAGAGACTAATAGAGTGACTTCAGATTCTAGTGGTAGCTTTCTTTTGAAATATTTTTCCATTACTATTTCTAAAAATAAAAATATATATATTCTAAATTAGTAAATTGATCAATTCACTTTAAAAATTTATATGCAATATAATTACATATAATAGAATAGAATGAAAGATAAACAAATAAATAATAAGGATCACTAAATTGAGAATAAAATAAAATATATAAATTTATGAAGAGAATAAAAAAATAGATAATACCTAAATTATAATTGTTTGAATTAAAATTTGCAATTGAAAATATCAAAAAGAGAAACAATGAAATTAAAAGATATATAGAGTCATAGAGAGCTATACAAAACAAAATAGAAAATTTAAAATTTACCTTTTGATGAAGAAAAGATAACCACTAGACAAGGAATAGAAAAAGAAGATTGAAAATATGAAACTAAGAAAAGGGTTTAAGAGAATAAATGAGTGACGGCTAGGATTTAAAAATAGAAGAAGACTAAATTTAATTAGGTTAACTAATAGTCAAAATCATAAAAAGATAAAATGGGCTTAAACTTTTAATAATTGGATTTAATTTATTTATAGTGGGATCATTTAAAATTTAAAATGGGAGCATATTATATATATATATATATATATATATATATATATATATATATATATATATATATATATATATATATATATATATATATTGGTTTAAAATTATTATCAAATGTCAATGGGGGCATACTTGCCCCATTCATGACAATGGGTCCGTGCCTGTCAACTATAATAGGAAAATTCGAAATGTAATTTTTATTGTTGCATAGTTATTAATTTAAAAATTTTGTTTATAGTCTTTGTAAAGTGTTGGTTAAAAGCTTATTATTAAAAAAAAGAAAAGTGATTTTGATTTATCTAAAACTAAACTTTTTATGTTGTTTTTATTTTTTTTTCTTTTTGCTCCAGTGAATGCATACAGGTAGAAAAATATGTGTTGTGTTGTGTTGTGCTATATTGATTTTTTATTGAAATTTCAATAACTGATTATTCATTGTTGTGTTATGTTAATTTTTTACATAATGTTAAATAGTGTGATTAATTATTATCTTTTTTTGTTTTTAAGTTTCAATTTCGACTTTTAAACTTTTAATAAAGATGTAGAAAGTGATAAAAAGATTAAGGATCGAAAATTTAAAGACTCTTATATTTTATGATATAATTTTTTTATTTGATGTTAAACTTTTAGTGATCAAACATTAGTTTTTATTAATTCTTTAAATTTTTATCTTAATTTTAAATATGTAAAAATTAAAATATTATTTAATTTTTAAAGGAGTGAGATGGGTACCTGCATGGCGGGTTATGATAGAGCAGCCTACTACCTTTAGGTAGAGGTGGGAGCAAGTAGTAGTAGAGTGAAAGAAGGGCAGGGCGGAATTAAGTAGGGCAAAAATTTGTCCCTACCCGTCCCATTGCCACTCCTACTTCTCGTCATATCTGCAAAGAACATATCAATTAAGAGTGAACTCTCAATTTGGTTCCTATCCATTTTTTAGAATGATAACGCGACCCCTCACAATAAAAATGATCCACTACGATCCTTATCCTCTACTCTTGTGACACAATGCAGTTTCTGTGAGTGTTTCTCCATCAACTCTGAACGAAAAATGTTGACGTGTCACGTTCAAAAATGGACAGTAGCCTAATTGTCTCTAAATTCAAATTGGTTAGTGATTTATTTGTCCTTATTCTTTAAATAATAACTTTTTTAAATTATTTTTTTATTATTATATTAATATTCTTTTTTTAATATTTTATTGAATATATGATATAATAAGTATAAACTAATTAATAAATTATTCAAATTTAAAATATTATTTATGATGAAACTAAATAAATAATTCTCAAATATAATTTTTAAATATATAAATGGTGCGCGAAATTGTGATCACTACACAACTTTGCACAACTAACCAGCAAGTGCACTGGGTCGTCCAAGTAATACCTTACGTGAGTAAGGGTCGATCCCACGGAGATTGTTGGTATGAAGCAAGCTATGGTCACCTTGTAAATCTCAGTCAGGCAGACTCAAATGGGTATAGATGATGAATAAAACATAAAGATAAAGATAGAGATACTTATGTATATCATTGGTGAGAGCTTCAGTTAAGCGTATGAAGATACTGTCCCTTCCGTCTCTCTGCTTTCCTACTGTCTTCATCCAATCCTTCTTACTCCTTTCCATGGCAAGCTTATGCAAGGGTTTCACCGTTGTCAGTGGCTACCTCCCATCCTCTCATTGGAAATGTTCAACGCACCCTGTCACGGCACGGCTATCCATCTGTCGGTTCTCAATCAGACCGGAATAGAATCCAGTGATTCTTTTGCGTCTGTCACTAACGCCCCGCCTTCAGGAGTTTGAAGCACGTCACAGTCATTCAATCATTGAATCCTACTCAGAATACCACAGACAAGGTTAGACCTTCCGGATTCTCTTGAATGCCGCCATCAGTTCTTGCCTATACCACGAAGACTCTGATCTCACGGAATGGCTGGCTCGTTTGTCAGGCGAGCACTCGGTTGTCAGGCGATCAACCATGCATCGTGTATCAGGAATCCAAGAGATAAACACTAGAGCCTCGTATGCTTGTAGAACAAGAGTGGTTGTCAGTCACTTTGTTCATGAGTGAGAATGATGATGAGTGTCACGGATCATCACATTCATCAAGTTGAAGAACAAGTGATATCTTGGACAAAGAACAAGCGGAATTGAATAGAAGAACAATAGTAATTGCATTAATACTCGAGGTACAGCAGAGCTCCACACCTTAATCTATGGTGTGTAGAAACTCTACCGTTGAAAATACATAAGAACAAGGTCTAGGCATGGCCGTGAGGCCAGCCTCTCAAAGTGATCAAAAGATCTAAAGAACAAAAGATTCCAAAGATCAGAAGATTTCTAATACAATAGTAAAAGGTCCTATATATAGAGAACTAGTAGCCTAGGGTGTACAGAGATGAGTAAATGACATAAAAATCCACTTCCGGGCCCACTTGGTGTGTGCTTGGGCTGAGCAATGAAGCATTTTCGTGTAGAGACTCTTCTTGGAGTTAAACGCCAGCTTTTATGCCAGTTTGGGCATTTAACTCCCATTTAGGTGCCAGTTCCGGCGTTTAACGCTAGGAAATCTGAAGGTGACTTTGAACACCGGTTTGGGCCATCAAATCTTGGGCAAAGTATGGACTATTATATATTGCTGGAAAGTCCAGGATGTCTACTTTCCAACGCCATTGAGAGCGCGCCAATTGGGCTTCTATAGCTCCAGAAAATCCACTTCGAGTGCAGGGAGGTCAGCATCCAACAGCATCTGCAGTCCTTTTCAGTCTCTGGATCAGATTTTTGCTCAGGTCCCTCAATTTCAGCCAGAAAATACCTGAAATCACAGAAAAACACACAAACTCATAGTAAAGTCCAGAAAAGTGAATTTTAATTAAAAACTAATAAAAATATACTAAAAACTAACTAGATCATACTAAAAACATACTAAAAACAATGCCAAAAAGCGTACAAATTATCCGCTCATCAATAAATAATAAATATTAAAATACGGTTAATACATTAATAATAATAACCCTATGATATAATATTAGTATTATAATCTACATAATTTTTACAATAAAATAAAAACTAATAAACATATTATTTAATATATATAATAATTTTTTTGAGTAATAACAAATTTAATTTTCTCTCTCTTTAAACTAAATTAATAATTCTATTTGATATCTTTGTACTAAAATACACTATGAATAGCCTACTAATACTAAATGAAATAAAACATAATATATATATTATGAAAACCATTTATAAACTCAACAAACTCAAAACATCAATAATATTATTAATCTATTGATTTAGTTTAAAGAGATAAAAAAATTAAATTTGTTATTACTAAAAAAAATGTGACTATATATCAAATAATGTGTTCATTAGTTTTTATTTTATTGTGAAAATTATCTAGATCATAATACTAATAGTATATCATAGGGTTATTATATTATTAATGTATTAACCAAATTTTAATATTTATTATTTATATATATTTAAATATTATATTTAAAATTATTCATAATAAATGATATTTTTAAATTTGAATAATTTATTAATTAGTTTATACTTATTATACTATATATTCAATAATTTATTAAAAAAAGAATATTAATAAAATTAATAAAAAATTTAAAAAAGATATTGTTTAAAGAACAAAGACAAATAAATCTCTAATCAATTTGAATTTAGAGACAATTAGGCACCTATTCATTTTTGAACCTGACACGTCAACATTTTCCGTTCAGAGTTGACGGAGAAACATCCATAGGGACCGCGTTGTGACACAGAAATAGAGGACAGGGACCGAAATTGATCGTTTTTATTG